>NW_024718937.1:0-11654 GCF_018991925.1 Homarus americanus | reverse complement strand
GGCGGCGAGGGGAGTGACAATCTACCTGTGTCATTAAGGTCTCTGTTACCTTTTCCTGGGGCGACACTTCAGGTGAGTTATTATATAAAAAAGAGACTCACTTTATACAATACATGAAAAAATAACACCACCATTTAACTTATATAAATTAACACACAATACAGTACTGAATGCCTAACTAGCTTAGCTCCCCCCACCCCAGCCTCCCTTGAGCGAGCAGGAGCGTGCTGTGTATGGCCACCACCCCAACCAATCACCTCGACTCAGCTAGGTGGACAGCCCACCTGCTATTACTCCCTACTACTTTACTTCCCGTTTCTATTCTTTCCTTCTCTCTTTCCTCTCCTCTCTCATGGCAAAGTCATTTCCCACTTTACTTCATCATCGTTACTCAGTAAGACAGCAGTAGACTACGACGCTTAACACTGTACCTGCCTGACTCTGGTGTTACCTGTACTGTGTTAATTGGCTTGAAGAACATACAACTTTAAAACGTGATATGAATTGTTAATTTTCATAGGAAGATGAACTAGACAAAAAACGACCTTTATTACTAAATGTCAGACCAAATACTGTCAAGAGGTGTGAACAGCTTCCATATGGAGAGGAGAGGATCTTTAATTGAAGTCTAATGTGTCACTTCACGCAATAACTCTATGGGGTGGACACATCGACAACACAAGAGTGACCGACATATAAACACTTCCGAGACAACGATAACTAATTACTTTTTTTGTTTGTCCTTTCAAAACAAAGTTCACTCCTGGGATTATCTCTCATAAACGAAGCATCACCAAGCACAAGCACCACACACCTGTATAGGTCTTCGGTATCGTCAACCAGCAACTGTCTATATGCTAATAGTCCAGACAAAACCTTGCTTTTACTTTAACCCGGAAATAAACATCGACAGGTTTATTATAAATAATTATGACGACAGTAAGTTTTCAAGGTTCAAGTGTCCATATTTCCTGCCAATGGTTCCAGGAAAACCTTAAAACTTACAATTAATAAATAATTAAAGATTTTTGTTTCTTGTATCTATATATATAAAACAAAGAAGTATGTATTTTTGTTTGTGTGTCCGCACGAGAATCTCGAAAACTACTATACCGATCTTTAGTGATGATGGATGGTGTTAAATGTAGTGATGATGGATGGTGTTATATGTAGTGATGATGGATGATGTTATATGTAGTGATGATGGATGGTGTTATATGTAGTGATGATGGATGATGTTATATGTAGTGATAATGGATGGTGTTATATGTAGTGATGATGGATGGTGTTTTATGTAGTGATGATGGATGGTGTTATATGTAGTGATGATGGATGATGTTATATGTAGTGATGATGGTTGATGTTATATGTAGTGATGATGGGTGGTGTTATATGTAGTGATGATGGATGATGTTATATGTAGTGATAATGGATGGTGTTATATGTAGTGATGATGGATGGTGTTTTATGTAGTGATGATGGATGGTGTTATATGTAGAGATGATGGATGATGTTATATGTAGTGATGATGGATGATGTTATATGTAGTGATGATGGGTGGTGTTATATGTAGTGATGATGGATGATGTTATATGTAGTGATGATGGGTGGTGTTATATGTAGTGATGATCTATCTTCTATCGATATAAAACAAAGAAGTATGTCTGTTTGTGTGTGTGTGTGTTTGCTTGTGTGTCCGCACGAGAATCTCGAAAACTACTCTACCGATCTGTAGTGATGATGGATGATGTTATATGTAGTGATGATAGATGGTGTTATATGTAGTGATGATGGATGGTGTTATATGTAGTGATGATGGATGATGTTATATGTGTTATAAGTTTTTAAATAACATGGTAGATATTACTGAGCCTTCATCAGGGTTGGTGCCTCCCTCCAGGTTCCCAGAGGTACAACTATTGGTGACATTTTCTTATTCGATGGCAGCAGTTGAGTTAGATTCATTGGTTGGGAGGTACAGACAGAGTGTAAGTAGCTGTGGAAGTTTCGCGCTCCCTGATGTCGCCCAAATTATCATAATTGAAGGTAACTGACTTGGCAACGGTAGTGCGTACGTTGGTCTTCTTAAGGATAGAGGCGGGTTGTTGGTCGGCAACATTGGATAGAACAATGAACTCAGCAGCTTGGCGGTCAAGGTTGTTCAAGGTACCATGGGCACTGTAGTAGTTAACTTCCAGCTTGTTAGTTGATTTTCGGCTGCGGCCAATGCTGTCACCATCCAATCGTCCAACAGCCTTATCACAGGAGGCTTCGTCAAAGTATCGGATGTATGCGAAGCCATAGTGTTCATTTGTGTTGTCTTTTGCGGGCATCACAAATAGGTCGATCTGTCCACATTCCTCAAACAATGGTCGAATCTGCTTAGGGGCCACACCAGGGTAGATGTTTGTTGCAACCACCACAAAGCTGGTGTCGAAGTCTACAACGAAATCCTTGCAAGCCTTCACCTCCACCTCAGACACCTTCGATACAGTGCGTCGGAACACCATTGTGATGTACTGACACTAACAGCTCTCTCACTGAGGTCAAATCAAAATTTGACCATACAGAAAGAATTATGGTTTAATAAGGTTGGAATTTAAAGAAATTGACAACAAAATGAAGCTCTGTTTATCACTATAGTATTGAGGACTGGTGTTTGTAGAGATGATGGATGGTGTTATAATATGTAGTGATGATGGATGGTGTTATATGTAGTGATGAAGGATGGCGTTATATGTAGTAATGATGGATGGTATTATATGTAGTGATGATAGGAGGGTAATATATGTAGT
Organism: Homarus americanus; assembly: GCF_018991925.1. NCBI lineage: Eukaryota > Metazoa > Arthropoda > Malacostraca > Decapoda > Nephropidae > Homarus > Homarus americanus. The sequence continues at coordinate 8,859 of NW_024718937.1, read as the reverse complement.
GATGATGGATGGTGTGATATATAGTGATGATGCATGTTGATATATGTAGTGATGATGGTTGGTGTTATATGTAGTGATGCTGGATGGTGTTATATGTAGTGATGATGGATAGAGTTATATGTAGTGATGATGGATGATGTTATATGTAGTGATGATGGGTGGTGTTATATGTAGTGATGTTGAATGGTGTTATATGTAGTGATGATGGAGTGTATTATATGTAGTGATGATAGGATGGTTCTATATGTAGTGATGGATGGTGTTATATGTAGTGATGATGCATGATGTTATATGTAGTGATGATAGGATGGTTTTATGTGTAGTGATGATGGATGGTGTTATATGTAGTGATGATGCATGATGTTATATGTAGTGATGATGGTTGGTGTTATATGTAGTGATGCTGGATGGTGTTATATGTAGTGATGATGGATAGAGTTATATGTAGTGATGGATGATGTAATATGTAGTGATGATGGGTGGTGTTATTTGTAGTGATGTTGGATGGTGTTATATGTAGTGATGATGGATGATATTATATGTAGTGATGATAGGTTGGTTTTATATGTAGTGTTGATGGATGGTGTTATATGTACTGATGATGCATGATGTTATATGTAGTGATGATGGGTGGTGTTATATGTAGTGATGCTGGATGGTGTCATATGTAGTGATGATGGATGGAGTTATATGTAGTGATGATGGATGATATTATATGTAGTGATGATGGTTGGTGTTATATGTAGTGATGTTGGATGATGTTATATGTCGTGATGGATGGTTCTATATGTAGTGATGGTGGATGGTGTTATATGTAGTGATGATGGATCGTGTTATATGTAGTGATGATGGATAGTGTTATATGTAGTGATGATGATGGATGGTGTTATAAGTAGTGATGATGGATGTTGTTATATGAAGTGATGAAGGATGGTGTTAGTGAAGATTGTGAAGTGAGATGTAGTGAAGATTGTGAAGTGAGGTGTAGTGAAGATTGTGAAGTGAGATGTAGTGAAGATTGTGAAGCGAGATGTGGTGAAGATTGTTAAGTGAGATGTAGTGAAGATTGTGAAGTGAGATGTAGTGAAGATTGTGAAGTGATATGTAGTGAAGATTGTGAAGTGACATGTAGTGAAGATTGTGAAATGAGATGTAGTGAAGATTGTGAAGTGAGATGTAGTGAAGATTGTGAAGTGAGATGTAGTGAAGATTGTGAAGTGAGATGTAGTGAAGATTGTGAAGTGAGATGTAGTGAAGATTGTGAAGTGAGATGTAGTGAAGACTGTGAAGTGAGATATGGTGAAGATTGTGAAGTGCGATGTAGTGAAGATTGTGAAGTGAGATGTGGTGAAGATTGTGAAGTGAGATGTAGTGAAGACTGTGAAGTGAGATGTAGTGAAGATTGTGAAGTGAGATGTAGTGAAGATTGTGAAGTGGGATGTAGTGAAGATTGTGAAGTGAGATGTAGTGAAGATTGTGAAGTGAGATGTAGTGAAGATTGTGAAGTGAGATGTAGTGAAGATTGTGAAGTGAGATGTAGTGAAGATTATGAAGTGAGATGTCGTGAAGATTGTGAAGTGAGATGTAGTGAAGATTGTGAAGTGAGATGTAGTGAAGATTGTGAAGTGAGATGTAATGAAGATTGTGAAGTGAGATGTAGTGAAGATTGTGAAGTGAGATGTAGTGAAGATTGTGAAGTGAGATGTAGTGAAGATTGTGAAGTGAGATGTGGTGAAGATTGTGAAGTGAGATGTAGTGAAGATTGTGAAGTGAGATGTAGTGAAGATTGTGAAGTGAGATGTAGTGAAGATTGTGAAGTGAGAGGTAGTGAAGATTGTGAAGTGAGATGTAGTGAAGATTGTGAAGTGAGATGTAGTGAAGATTGTGAAGTGAGATGTAGTGAAGATTGTGAAGTGAGATGTAGTGAAGATTGTGAAGTGAGATGTAGTGAAGATTTTGAAGTGAGATGTAGTGAAGATTGTGAAGTGAGATGTAGTGAAGATTGTGAAGTGAGATGTAGTGAAGATTGTGAAGTGAGATGTAGTGAAGATTGTGAAGTGAGATGTAGCGAAGATTGTGAAGTGAGATGTAGTGAAGATTGTGAAGTGAGATGTAGTGAAGATTGTGAAGTGAGATGTAGTGAAGATTGTGAAGTGAGATGTAGTGAAGATTGTGAAGTAAGAAGTGGTAAAGATTGTGAAGTAAGATGTGGTAAAGATTTTGAAGTGAGATGTAGTGAAGATTGTGAAGTGAGATGTAGTGAAGATTGTGAAGTGAGATGTAGTGAAGATTGTGAAGTGAGATGTAGTGAAGATTGTGAAGTGAGATGTAGTGATGATTGTGGAGTGAGATGTAGTGAAGATTGTGAAGTGAGATGTAGTGAAGATTGTGAAGTAAGATTATAAAGTAAACTGTAGTAATTGAGGTTAAACGAACGCAGGTTATTCTGTAGTGTATCCGTGTCTTGTTAACGTGGAACCAACATGGCGGTGGTTCTCAATATAGATACGTTATTTTGCCGGGAATTTCTGTCAAAACGAAATATGAATCAACCATATTTAGCCTAAATTAACCTAGCGGCTTTATTATATATTCTAAGGTGTTTAAGTTGGATAGATCAGATCAGGTTAGGTAAAGTCAGGTTGGGTTAGGTTAGGTTAGTTTTGTTAATTTTGCCAGTTAGAGGCTAGTTTATTGTGCCCCCATACTCATCCTGTGAGCGGTAGTGCAAAGAGATTACAAAGTGGTGTTAGATGAGGTAGGTGGTTAAGTTAAGTTTCAATAGGTTAGGTTAGATTACGTCAGGTTGGATTAAGTTAAGTTAGGTTAGGTAGGTAATAAGTAAAGAGGTTACGGTCGGTAGGTGGGAAAGTTAGGTTTGATTAGGTTAGCTTATGTCAGACGGGGAGGTTAGGTTCGATTATGTCAGGTTCGGTTCGATTATGTCAGGTTAGGTTAGATTACGTCAGGTTAGGTTAGATTATGTCAGGTTAGGTTAGATTATGTCAGGTTAGGTTAGATTATGTCAGGTTAGGTTAGATTATGTCAGGTTAGGTTAGATTATGTCAGGTTAGGTTAGATTATGTCAGGTTAGGTTAGATTACGTCAGGTTAGGTTAGATTACGTCAGGTTAGGTTAGATTATGTCAGGTTAGGTTAGATTATATCAGGTTAGGTTAGATAATGTCAGGTTAGGTTAGATTATGTCAGGTTTGGTTAGATTATGTCAGGTTAGGTAAGTAGGTGGAGGTGGGTAAAAAAGGTTAGGTTAGGTCGGCAGGTTTTAGTGTAGGAGCTTAAGTAATCCCGTAAAAATTTTATGTTAATTTTTGACACCATACATCGTAATAATCCTTATAAACTATGTTAAGGAACTGTGGTGTAATTTTTTCTGAACGGTTTATTATAAGTTTTATGCCATTAAAGAAGTTTTATCAAAGAGCGGCGTAATGAACCACAGACGTATTACCATTAACTCCTAAGTAACTTAAAACATGACTAATAACCTATGAACATGTAGTATTATATCATTACAATTTAACGTAATATATTATGAATGCTGTTATAATATCTTAAGTGTGTTACAAACATGGCTGCTCATATATGCCATCCTGTCTCTGGCAAAGAAGAGATTGCAGTCAGTAAAATTAATTGCTAAAGACAAATACTGGAAATTAAACATATACTTATTACCATTATCTGAAAAGCTTAGCACCACCGTTTTATATTTATTAAAAGTTTGTAGTGTTATACATCATGTGTATACAAGTCACAAGTTATTATTAACGACATTGCTTCAGTCCTCGTCATCAGAGTCTTCTGTGTACAACAGATTCTTTCACCTTGTTTAGGCATTTCTCATCATCTGCTTGACAGTTACACATCTCGGTGCATGTCATGCTATTCTTTCTGATTCTTTCTGTATGAACATGACAATGATCCACATTTCCTGACGCCACATCCACATTTAACAAGTTCTGTGATTGCTTCGGGAGCTGGTGGTTGGTCTGATATTACTAGTATGAAACAGTCATTGTCAATCTTCCAGCCATGCTCTAATTGTGAAAGCATTTCACTGTCTGCATCACAAGACCACAGAAGAGCTTGATACCTTCCTCTCAATATATGATACTTTAGAGTTGCTGCAGTCGCTGGTAGTTCTCCAGCTTCTGCCTGCGTTATCTTGAAGAGATGCCATCTAAGTTTTGACAGTTTAGTGAAAGTCATTCGTGGACAGTAGAGCTTAAATACAAATTCCTCTAGACCAATATACTGTACATGTCTGCTGGAGGGCATTTGGTCTACTCAGCATCTTGAATGCATCTAGACTTTTGTGTTAGATTTCATCAAAGTGCTCCAACATGCTTTCTTTCCTTTGCCAACAAATTTTCCAATGCAGTCAGATCCTGTGAAGGCATGGAAACCTGTAAGGCTCTCTGCCCAATGTGTCGTCGCTCACCAGTACCTGTTATCATACTTGTATTTTCTCCAAGTTGAGGCTGCTTTAATATGCCAAACACATCAGTGTCTGGTGACTTGATATGTACAGTGCTGCCCTTCTGTGATGCATATACTGTATGTCCTGCTTAAGTTCTATAACTTGTGATAACAATTTGATGGTTGAAGTCTTATTTGCTGCTTTCTACGACAGTAGATTAACCTTGGACAGCTTTTCCCAGATGCCCAATGGACCAACAATACGTTCCTTGACAAAATTTTCATAATTTTGTCTTCCAACTTCATATGCACATAGATTGTCATATTTGGCATTTTCTGGCATTACAGCTCCAGTTACCAAGTTTATAAGAGCATCATTTTCCTGGGATTACAGTCACCAATATCATTGTGTAGCTTCTGTACATCAGCATATTGACAGCTGACAATAGCTGTAGAGAGCTCATGGTATTCTGTTCTTTTGTAATCTTTATGAGTTTGATATTTTATGTAATGAACTTAATTTGAAAACCCAAATGGTAGTATATGATCTTTTATCACCTTAGACACACTGTGCGTCATGCCTCTCAAGTGATTTTTTTCCTCTCTTACTTCTCTGGACAAATACGACTTTATCCCATCAGAAAAAATATCACCATATATTTTCTTAGTCTACAGGTGCCAAGGTTTAAAATGACGGATGGTGTTAAAAATTAACCTGAAATTTTTACGTGACCACATATTGTCTTGTTGGGTTTCTGAGAGAACTTCACGGCTAAATAGCGCCTCTGTATTGATAGCCGGTACATGTCGTAATATCCACCGCTCATAGTTAAATCTTTATGTCCGTTTATTTTGTCCTAATTTAAGTATCAAAGAGTGTTTTCATTTTTAAGTATCTTAAGCATCTTTTTTCCCCACTCCTAAGTATCTAAGTATGATTTATTTTCATTTATAAGTAACTAACCATATTTTTGTTTTCATTATAAAATGTGATTGATATAGACAACAGAAGTAAATATCAGCTGGAGGTCGTAAACGAAGCTGATGTGAAGTATTTTGACTCACTGTTCCCACGAACCAATTGCTTCACTGGTTTATACCGAAGAAATAAACCGTCAACGAACCATCCGATTCAAATGTGTCTTAGGCGATACAGGGTGTTTATGCGTCACTCTGATACCAAGAATGACTTTGTGTACTGTGGTGAAGCTGAGGGTAGGATAGGGTTGGGTTGGGTTGGGATGGGTTAGGATTACGCATGTGTAGGTATATTCTGTCGCATTTTATAGGTATCTTGCGTCTTTCTTTATTCCTTCTTTATCATGAGTATCTGTGCCTATTAATACACCACCTCGCAGGATAGTGGAAGAGGAATGGATAGTAACGATATAATATTCTTCTTACATATACCTTAGCTTGATTACAGGTAACATCAGGTAGAAGTTACATGACTCTTAAGAGTTTTCCTCGACTTGGCTGATTCAACTGTAAGACTTGCTGTATTTATCCTTATTAAAATCCTCCACCTGTAAGACCATCCACTTGTAAGACCCTCCACCTGTAAGACCCTCCACTTGTAAGACTCTCCACTTGTAAAACCCTTTAGGGATTTGAAATACCTTCTCGTCTTGGCTCCACTAGCACTGTACACACCCTCTCTAGCCTTAGTTTACAGTAATGTTGAAGTATATAATGAAGACTCACAGCTCATGTGTTAGAAAAACAAAAGATGCTTGTTTTATTTATATATTTATTTATTTATTTATAGTTTATTTTAGAATCCCCGAAAGTTAGAACAAAATGGCTGACGGGACTCACAAGCGGGCGGTGTTTACAGTATGGACCAAGAATAAAAAATAAATGAAAAATAAAATAAATAAATCGTAAATTGGTGCATTGTTTCTCCAGGGGTAATTATAGAAGTACAAATGTTCTCCAGCAGTGGGTAACGATCATAGTCACGTATAGAGCTTCCAACGCAGGTAGATTGATATAGATGCATTACCTGGAGTTAGTGGGTTACAGGGGCCTCTTACACGATAATATTAAAGGTGTTTTTTCCTTCTGTTTGTGGCACTTGAGGTGTTTAGGTTAGGTTTAATTAAAATGGTTTAGTTATAATAGTTATATTACGATAAGTTAAGTTGAATTTAAAACTTTTGATTTACATATATCGTGTTTTAAAAGGATTTGTTAGCTAATAAGTTTAATTTGGATAAGTTTAGTTTAATTTAGATCATTTGATTTCACAAGGTCTTATTATAATGACTGGGAACCATATAGAAACCTGTTAGAAGTAAATATTTCTACATCAGTGAATGAGTAGGTCAATAAGTGGTGTATAGAGCTGCTGACGCAACTTAAACGGTATATACTGTACATTATATGTTATCAGAGCTTTCCTGTTGTACGTAACCGCCTCCGTCAAAGTGTCTTAGTGGCTCATGTGAAGATTAGCCTCTAGTTTATTTAACCTCAAGATTAACTACACTGGCACTGCCTGACCTGACCTGACCTGACCTGACCTGACCTACTCTACCCTACCCTACCCTACCCTACCCTACCCTAACCTAACCTAACTTAATCTAACCTAACTTAACTTCCCATGTAGCGTTAGGTTAATCATTAGTTGAAATAAGCTGGGAGGGTTAATTTTCATGTAATCTATCTTAATTAACAATTTTGGTCAGGTGAGGCCTTCTTTACCTTACTCGAGAGCAGGAGGAGGAGGACTTGCTAACGTCTACAGATCATCGTCAACCAAGGCAGATATTGAATACCTTTTGTTTACCTTCGTGGCTTAAGAACACATCTTAACACCATAAGACTATTCGCCTCAATGCAATAATACAGTAATTGATTATTGTATTCTAATAAAATTTACGGTGTATCTTTTAAACCAGATTTATTGTTTGACTTTTGTGAATGAGAAACTGGTTGAGGTGTATTGTGGTAAACATCCTTAAGAGCAGCTCTGTGTGTTCTTACGACCTCAAAGTAACACAAAAGGTAGCCAATATCTACCCTTGGTCAGTCACTTTATGTAGATGTCAATTGTGTCATTTTTCTAGACTTAGTGCCCCCTGGAGGAGAAAGTAAATACAATGTTGATTTATTTTGGTCACAACACACGCTAGTAGATTATGTTTTCCTATTTAACTAAATAATTAACACTATGTAGCTAACTAATTATATGACTCAAAGATGGTAACCAATATGGCGTCGATATTGTTCACATACTCTATGATTAATAGATGTATTGTCTGTTTAATTTTAGGGAAGAATTTAATTCATAAACTTTTGAGAATCTGGATACAGGAGTTTTGTCTTTGCGCGCGCGCGCGCGCGCGTGTGTGTGTGTGTGTGTGTGTGGTGATGATGATGATGACGGATACTTTCCTCTGCAGTGAAAAAAATATCTTGACATTGCAAAGTTTAACTGTAAGCCGAAGGAACGTTTGTAATGTGACTTATTATGTGAAATTGTAACTTGAAATTCTTTGTGAAAAAATATTTCCCCATAAAGTTTGGCAGTAAATGAAGTATTACATCAAGGTGTAACTTGTAGTTCCTTGTGGAGTAAATTACCTAAGTGGACGATACAGCTACTCCAGGGTGTAAGACCTAGAGTAGAAAGTCTTAAGACCTTACCTGAGGTTGAAAGACTCTTATAGTGGAACGTCTTAGGTATTGAAACTTTAATTACAGTAAATAAAATATAATCTACCTAAACATTCCTTCACCTGGTGACAACTAATGATACAGGTGGTGTAATAGCTCTTTAAAATTCCTCCGTTTGATATAATAATGACCACACATGAACTTATAATGTGCAATATCTTGATAACACATTAGCTGCAACATTACACATAGTCCAGTGTATGTGTAGTGAGGGACATCTACCTAAATGAGTTACAGAATGTGGAGTTGAGGCAAAAAATGTTGGGACATGTTTGAGATCATCAGTTGAGCCAAACGTTTATACTCAATATTGTTTAATGGTATTTTAGAGCGACCGAAAAATGTAAACAAAATGGCCGGCTAGGCTCGGGGGATCCACGAGTCCTCTTATGAAGGATCGACAATAAATGAAAACAAATCAGATTAATTTAAACACATTTCCAAGAGTATTAGATCCTGTAAAGAGAGAAAATTAATACTTGATATTTGTAGAAGCTTTTTTTTTTCGTCCGTTTTCGTCTTGGTTAAAACAATTGTGGTGGTGTTACCTGTTCCAAACGGTAGACATCAAGGAAATGGATCAAGACCTTAATACTCAAAGGTACACATGATGATTTGTTCCCAAGTCCGAGGATATACTTCACAAAACAGATTAACTTTAGGACACAATGATGGCGAACAAAATAACATCAACATTGCGTAAAGCACATATCTTGCTTTGACTCTTAACTCTTGTAATTTT
>NW_024718936.1:0-9909 GCF_018991925.1 Homarus americanus | reverse complement strand
GTATAACAAAGTCCCCTGATCGGGTATAGCAAATTCCCCTGATCGAGTATAACAAAGACCCCTGATCGAGTATAACAAAGCCCCCGGAACGAGTATAACAAAGATCCCTGATCGAAGAAAACAAATTCCCCTGAACGAGTATAACAAAGTCCCCTGATAGGGTATAACAAAGCCCCATCATCGAGTATAACAAAGTCCCCTGATCGAGTATAACAAATTCCCCTGATCGAGTATAACAAAGTCCCCTCATCGAGTATAACAAAGGCCCCTTATCGAGTATAACAAATTCCCCTGATCGAGTATAACAAAGTCCCCTCATCGAGTATAGCAATGTCCCCTGATCGAGTATTTTAAAGTCCCTCATCGAGTATAACAAAGTCCACTAATCTGCCCTGATCAACTATAACAAAGTCCCCTGATCGCGTATAACAAAGTCCCCTGATCGAGTTTAACAAAGCACCCGGAACGAGTATAACAAAGATCCCTGATCGAAGAAAACAAATTCCCCTGAACGAGTATAACAAAGTTCCCTGATAGAGTATAACAAAGCCCCCTCATCGAGTATAACAAAGTCCCCTGATCGAGTAAAACAAAGTCCCCTGATCGAGTATAACAAATTCCCCTGATGGAGCATAATAAAGTCCCCTCATCGAGTATAACAAAAGCCCCTTATCGAGTATAACAAACCCCCCTCATCGTGTATAGACAAAGTCCCCTGATCGAGTATAACAAAATCCCCTCATCGAGTATAACAAAGCCCCCTCATCGAGTATATTAAAGTCCCCTCATCGAGTATAACAAAGTCCCCTCATCGAGTATAACAAAGCCCCCTGATCGAGTATAACAAAGTCCCCTTATCGACTATAACAAAGTCACCTGAACGAGTATAACAAAACCCCCTGAACGAGTATAACAAAGATCCCTGATCGAGTATAACAAAGTCCCCTGATAGAGTAGAACAAAGATCCCTGATCGAGTATAACAAAGTCGCCTGATCGGGTATAACAAAGTCCCCTGATCGAGTATAACAAAGCCCCCTCATCGAGTATATTAAAGTCCCATGATCGAGTATAACAAAGTCCACTAATCTAGTATAACAAAGTCCCCTGATCAAGTATAACAAATCCACTTGATCGAGTAGTAACAAAGCCCCCTCATCGAGTATAACAAAGGGCCCTGATCGAGTATAACAAAGTCTCCTGATCGAGTATAACAAAGTCCCCTGATCGAGTATAACAAATTCCCCTAATCGAGAATAACAAAGCCCCCTGAAAGAGTATAACAAAGATCCCTGATCGAGTATAACAAAGTCCCCTGATAGAGTATAACAAAGTCCGCTGATCGAGTATAACAAAGTCCCCTGATCGGGTATAGCAAATTCCCATGATCGAATATATTAAATTCCCTGATCGAGTATAACAAAGTCCACTCATCGAGTATAACAAAGTCCTCTGATTGAGAATAAGAAAGTCTCCTGATCGCGTATAACAAAGTACCCTGATCGAAAATAACAAAGCCCCCGGAACGAGTATAACAAAGATCCCTGATCGAAAATAACAAATTCCCCTGAACGAGTATAACAAAGTCCCCTGATAGAGTATAACAAAGCCCCCTCATCGAGTATAACAAAGGCCCCTGATCGAGTATAACAAAGTCCCCTAATTGTGTATAACAAAGTCCCCTGATCGAGTATAATAAATTGCCCTGATCGTGTATAACAAAGTCCCCTCATCGAGTATAACAAAGGCCCCTTATCGAGTATAACAAAGGCCCCTGATCGAGTATAACAAATTCCCCTGATCGAGTATAACAAAGTCCCCTCATCGAGTATAACAAAGGCCCCTTATCGAGTATAACAAACTTCCCTGATCGAGTATAGCAAAGTCCCCTGCTAGAGTATAACACAGCCCCCTCATCGAGTATAACAAAGTCACATGACCGAGTATAACAAAGCCCCCTGATCGAGTATAACAAAGGCCCCTTATCGAGTATAACAAAGTTTCCTGATCGAGTGTAATAAAGGCCCCTGATCGAGTATAACAAAGTCCCGTGATCGAGTACAACAAAGGCCCTTGATCGAGTACAATAAAGGCCCCTCATCGAGTACAACAAAGGCCCCTAATCGAGTATAACAAAGTCCCCTCATCAAGAATAACAAAGCCCCTCATCGAGTATAACAAAATCCCCTGATCAAGTATAACAGTCCCCTGATCAAGTATAACAAATTCCCCTAAGTGAGAATAACAAAGTCCCCTCATCGAGTATAACAAAGGCCCCTTATCGAGTATAACAAAGCCCCCTGATCGATTATAGCAAACTCCCCTGATCGAGTATAGCAAAGTCCCCTGATCGAGTATAAAAAGTCCCCTCATCGAGTATAACAAAGTCCCCTTATCGAGTATAACAAAGTCACCTGAACGAGTATAACAAAGCCCCCTGAACGAGTATAACAAAGATGCCTGATCGAGTATGATAAAGTCCCCTGATAGAGGATATCAAAGTTCCCTGATCGAGTAAGGCAAAGTCCCCTGATCGAGTATATTAAAGTCCCCTGATCGAGTATAACAAAGTCCACTCATCTAATATAACAAAGTCCCCTGATCAAGTATAACAAAGCCCCGTGATCGAGTATAACAAAGTCCCCTCATCGAGTATAACAAAGGGCCATGATCAAGTATAACAAAGTCCCATGATCGAGTATAACAAAGTCCCCTAATCGAGTATAACAACTGCCCCTTATCGAGTATAACAAAGGCCCCTGATCGAGTAGAACAAAGGCCCCTGGTCGAGTATAACAAAGTCCCCTGATCAAGAATAACAAAGAAAACTGATCGAGTATAACAAAGTCCCCAGATCCAGTATAAGAAAGTCCCCTGATAGAGTAAAACAAAGGCCCCTCATCGAGTAAAACAAAGGCCCCTGGTCGAGTATAACAAAGTCCCCTGATCAAGAATAACAAAGAAAACTGATCGAGTATAACAAAGTCCCCAGATCCAGTATAACAAAGTCCCCTGATCGAGTATAACAAAGCCCCCGGAACGAGTATAACAAAGATCCCTGATCGGAGAAGACAAATTCCCCTGAACGAGTATAACAAAGTCCCCTGATAGGGTATAACAAAGCCCCATCATCGAGTATAACAAAGTCCCCTGATCGAGTATAACAAATTCCCCTGATCGAGTATAACAAAGTCCCCTAATCGAGTATAACAACTGCCCCTTATCGAGTATAACAAAGGCCCCTCATCGTGTACAACAAAGGCCCCTGGTCGAGTATAACAAAGTCCCCTGATCAAGAATAACAAAGAAAACTGATCGAATATAACAAAGTCCAAAGATCCAGTATAACAAAGTCCCCTGATAGAGTAAAACAAAGGCCCCTGATCGAGTACAACAAAGGCCCCTGGTCGAGTATAACAAAGTCCCCTGATCAAGAATAACAAAGAAAACTGATCGAGTATAACAAAGTCCCCAGATCCAGTATAACAAAGTCCCCTGATCGAGTATAACAAAGTCCCCTCATTGAGTATAACAAAGGCCCCTTATCGAGTATAACAAATTCCCCTGATCGAGTATAACAAAGTCCCCTCATCGAGTATAGCAATGTCCCCTGATCGAGTATTTTAAAGTCCCTCATCGAGTATAACAAAGTCCACTAATCTGCCCTGATCAACTATAACAAAAGTCCCCTGATCCGAGTATAACAAAGCCCCTGAACGAGTATAACAAAGTCCTGATCAAGGTATAACAAAGAATCCCCTGATAGGAAGTAGAATTAAAGTCCCCTGATCAAGTATAACAAAGCCCCCTGATCGAGAATAACAAAGTCGCCTGATCGGGTATAACAAAGTCCCCTGATCGAGTATAACAAAGCCCCCTCATCGAGTATATTAAAGTCCCCTGATCGAGTATAACAAAGTCCACTAATCTAGTATAACAAAGTCCCCTGATCAAGTATAACAAAGCCACTTGATCGAGTAGTAACAAACCCCCCTCATCGAGTATAACAAAGGGCCCTGATCGAGTATAACAAAGTCCCCTGATCGAGTATAACAAAGTCCCCTCATCGAGTATAACAAAGTCCCCTGATCGAGTATAACAAATTCCCCTAATCGAGAATAACAAAGGCCCCTGAAAGAGTATAACAAAGATCCCTGATCGAGTATAACAAAGTCCCCTGATAGAGTATAACAAAGTCCGCTGATCGAGTATAACAAAGGTCCCTGATCGGGTATAACAAATTCCCCTGATCGAGTATAACAAAAGACCCTGATCGAGTATAACAAAGCCCCCGGAACGAGTATAACAAAGATCCCTGATCGAAGAAAACAAATTCCCCTGAACGAGTATAACAAAGACCCCTGATAGAGTATAACAAAGCCCCCTCATCGAGTATAACAAAGTCCCCTGATCGAGTATAACAAATTCCCCTGATCAAGTATAACAAAGTCCCCTCATCGAGTATAACAAAGGCCCCTTATCGAGTATAACAAAGGCCCCTGATCGAGTATAAGAAATTCCCCTGATTGAGTATAACAAAGTCCCTCATCGAGTATAGCAATGTCCCCTGATCGAGTATTTTAAAGTCCCTCATCGAGTATAACAAAGTCCACTAATCTGCCCTGATCAACTATAACAAAGTCCCCTGATCGAGTATAACAAAGTCCCCTGATCGAGTATAACAAAGTCCCCTGATCGAGTATAACAAATTCCCCTGATCGAGTATAACAAAGTCCCCTCATCGAGTATAACAAAGTCCCCTTATCGAGTATAACAAAGGCCCCTGATCGAGTATAACAAATTCCCCTGATCGAGTATAACAAAGTCCCCTCATCGAGTATAGCAATGTCCCCTGATCGAGTATTTTAAAGTCCCTCATCGAGTATAACAAAGTCCACTAATCTGCCCTGATCACCTATAACAAATTCCCCTGATCGAGTATAACAAAGTCCCCTGATCGAGTAAATCAAAGTCCCCTGATCGAGTATAACAAATTCCCCTGATCGAGTATAACAAATTCCCCTCATCGAGTATAACAAAGGCCCCTTATCGAGTATAACAATGCCCCCTCATCGAGTATAGACAAAGTCCCCTGATCGAGTAAAACAAAGTCCCCTCATCGAGTATAACAAAGCCCCCTCATCGCGTATATTAAAGTCCCCTCATCGAGTATAACAAAGTCCCCTCATCGAGTATAACAAAGCCCCCTGATCGAGTATAACAAAGTCCCCTAATCGAGTATAACAAAGTCACCTGAACGAGTATAACAAAGCCCCCTGATCGAGTATAACAAAGATCCCTGATCGAGTATAACAAAGTCCCCTGATAGAGTAGAACAAAGATCCCTGATCGAGTATAACAAAGTCGCCTAATCGAGTATAACAAAGTCGCCTGATCGGGTATAACAAAGTCCCCTGATCGAGTATAACAAAGCCCCCTCATCGAGTATATTAAAGTCCCATGATCGAGTATAACAAAGTCCACTAATCTAGTATAACAAAGTCCCCTGATCAAGTATAACAAATCCACTTGATCGAGTAGTAACAAAGCCCCCTCATCGAGTATAACAAAGGGCCCTGATCGAGTATAACAAAGTCCCCTGATCGAGTATAACAAAGTCCCCTGATCGAGTATAACAAAGTCCACTGATCGAGTATAACAAATTCCACTAATCGAGAATAACAAAGCCCCCTGAAAGAGTATAACAAAGATCCCTGATCGAGTATAACAAAGTCCCCTGATAGAGTATAACAAAGTCCGCTGATCGAGTATAACAAAGTCCCCTGATCGGGTATAGCAAATTCCCCTGATCGAATATATTAAATTCCATGATCGAGTATAACAAAGTCCACTCATCGAGTATAACAAAGTCCTCTGATTGACAATAAGAAAGTCTCTGATCGCGTATAACAAAGTCCCCTGATCGAGTATAACAAAAGCCCCCTCATCGGGTATAACAAAAGTCCCCTGATCAGGTATAACAAATTCTGATCCAGGTATAACAAAGAATCCCTCATCGAGTATCCCACAAAGACAGCTTATCGAGTATAACAAAGGCCCTGATCCCGGAGTATAACAAGTCCTCATCGAGTATAACAAAGGCCCCTTATCGGGTATAACCAAGGCCCCTGATCAGGTATAACAAATTCCACGATCGGGTATAACAAGTCCCCTCATCGAGGTATAGCAATCCTGATCAGTATTTTTAAAGTCCACTCATCGATGTAACAAAGTCCACTAATCCCCTGATCACCTATAACAAAGTCCCTGATCCCGAGTATAACAAAGTCCCTGATCGAGTAAATCAAAGTCCCCTGATCGAGTATAGCAAAAAGTCCCCTGATCAGTATAAAAAGTCCCTCATCGGTATAACAAAGTCCCTTATCGAGTATAACAAAAGTCCCCTCATCGAGTATAGCAATGTCCCCTGATCGAGTATTTTAAAGTCCCTCATCGAGTATAACAAAGTCCACTAATCTGCCCTGATCAACTATAACAAAATCCCCTGATCGAGTATAACAAAGTCCCCTGATTGAGTATAAAAAAGTCCGCTGATCGAGTATAACAAAGCCCCCTGATCGGGTATAGCAAATTCCCCTGATCGAGTATAGCAAAGTCCTCTGATTGAGAATAAGAAAGTCTCCTGATCGCGTACAACAAAGTCCCCTGATCGAGTATAACAAAGCCCCCGGAACGAGTATAACAAAGATCCCTGATCGAAGATAACAAATTCCCCTGAACGAGTATAACAAAGTCCCCTGATAGAGTATAACAAAGCCCCCCTCATCGAGTATAACAAAGTCCCCTGATCGAGTATAACAAATTCCCCTGATCGAGTATAACAAAGTCCCCTCATCGAGTATCACAAAGGCAGCTTATCGAGTATAACAAAGGCCCCTGATCGAGTATAACAAATTCCCCTGATCGAATATAACAAAGTCCCCTCATCGAGTATAGCAATGTCCCCTGATCGAGTATTTTAAAGTCCCTCATCGAGTATAACAAAGTCCACTAATCTGCCCTGATCAACTATAACAAAGTCCCCTGATCGAGTATAAGAAAGGCCCCTGATCGAGTATAACAAAGTCCCCTGATAGAGTATAACAAAGCCCCCTCATCGAGTATAACAAAGGCCCCTGATCGAGTATAACAAAGTCCCCTGATTGTGTATAACAATGTCCCCTGATCGAGTATAAAAAAGCCTCCTCATCGAGTATAACAAAGTCCCCTCATCGAGTATAACAAAGGCCCCTTATCGAGTATAACAAAGGCCCCTGATCGAGTATAACAAATTCCCCTGATCGAGTATAACAAAGTCCCCTCATGGAGTATAGCAATGTCCCCTGATCGAGTAATTTAAAGTCCCTCATCGAGTATAACAAAGTCCACTAATCTGCCCTGATCAACTATAACAAAGTCCCATGATCGAGTATAACAAAGTCCCCTGATCGAGTAAAACAAAGTCCCCTGATCGAGTATAACAAATTCCCCTGATCGAGTATAACAAAGTCCCCTTATCGAGTATAAAAAAAGCCCCTTATCGAGTATAACAAAGCCCCCTCATCGAGTATAGACAAAGTCCCCTGATCGAGTATAACAAAGTCCCCTCATCGAGTATAACAAAGCCCCCTCATCGAGTATATTAAAGTCCCCTCATCGAGTATAACAAAGTCCCCTCATCGAGTATAACAAAGCCCCCTGATCGAGAATAACAAAGTCCCCTGATCGACTATAACAAAGTCACCTGAACGAGTATAACAAAGCCCCCTGAACGAGTATAACAAAGATCCCTGATCGAGTATAACAAAGTCCCCTGATAGAGTAGAACAAAGATCCCTGATCGAGTATAACAAAGTCGCCTTATCGAGTATAACAAAGTCGCCTGATCGGGTATAACGAAATTACCTGATCGAGGTATATAAAGCCCCCTCATCGAGTATATTAAAGTCCCCTGATCGAGTATAACAAAGTCCACTAATCTAGTATAACAAAGTCCCCTGATCAAGTATAACAAAGCCACTTGATCGAGTAGTAACAAAGCCCCTTATCGAGTATAACAAAGGGCCCTGATCGAGTATAACAATTCCCCTGATCGAGTATAACAAAGTCCCCTCATCGAGTATAACAAAGTCCCCTGATAGAGTATAACAAAGTCCGCTGATCGAGTATAACAAAGTCCCCTGATCGGGTAGAGCAAATTCCCCTGATCGAGTATAACAAAGCCCCCGGAACGAGTATAACAAAGATCCCTGATCGAAGATAACAAATTCCCCTGAACGAGTATAACAAAGTCCCCTGATAGAGTAAAACAAAGCCCCCTCATCGAGTATAACAAAGGCCCCTGATCGAGTATAACAAATTTCCCTGATCGAGTATAACAAAGTCCCCTCATCGAGTATAGCAATGTCCCCTGATCGAGTATTTTAAAGTCCCTCATCGAGTATAACAAAGTCCACTAATCTGCACTAATCAACTATAACAAAGTCCCCTGATCGAGTATAACAAAGTCCCCTAATCGAGTAAAACAAAGTCCCCTGATCGAGTATAACAAATTCCCCTGATCGAGTATAACAAAGTCCCCTCATCGAGTATAACAAAGGCCCCTTATTGAGTATAACAAACTTCCCTGATCGAGTATAGCAAAGTCCCCTCATAGAGTATAACACAGCCCCCTCATCGAGTATAACAAAGTCACATGACCGAGTATAACAAAGCCCCCTGAACGAGTATAACAAAGATCCCTGATGGAGTATAACAAAGGCCCCTTATCGAGTATAACAAAGTTTCCTGATCGAGTGTAATAAAGGCCCCTGATCGAGTATAACAAAGTCCCGTGATCGAGTACAACAAAGGCCCCTGATCGAGTACAATAAAGGCCCCTCATCGAGTACAACAAAGGCCCCTAATCGAGTATAACAAAGTCCCCTCATCAAGAATAACAAAGCCCCTCATCGAGTATAACAAAATCCCCTGATCAAGTATAACAGTCCCCTGATCAAGTATAACAAATTCCCCTAAGTGAGAATAACAAAGTCCCCTCATCGAGTATAACAAAGGCCCCTTATCGAGTATAACAAAGCTCCCTGATCGAGTATAGCAAAGTCCCCTGATCGAGTATAGCAAAGTCCCTGATCGAGTATAAAAAGTCCCCTCATCGAGTATAACAAAGTCCCCTTATCCAGTATAACAAAGTCACCTGAACGAGTATAACAAAGCCCCCTGAACGAGTATAACAAAGATGCCTGATCGAGTATGACAAAGTCCCCTGATAGAGGATAACAAAGTTCCCCGATCGAGTATGAAATTTCTGACGGAGAGGTGATATCCTTGACTGAGTGGCAATAAAGTCCACTCATCTAATATAACAAAGTCCCCTGATCAAGTATAACAAAGCCCCCTGATCGAGTATAACAAAGTCCCCTCATCGAGTATAACAAAGGGCCCTGATCAGGTATAACAAAGTCCCATTATCGAGTATAACAAAGTCCCCTAATCGAGCATAACAACTGCCCCTTATCGAGTATAACAAAGGCCCCTGATCGAGTACAACAAAGGCCCCTGGTCGAGTATAACAAAGTCCCCTGATCAAGAATAACAAAGAAAACTGATCGAGTATAACAAAGTCCCCAGATCCAGTATAACAAAGTCCCCTGATAGAGTAAAACAAAGGCCCCTCATCGAGTATAACAAAGTCCCCTGATACAGTATAACAAAGTCCACTGATCCAGTATAACAAAGCCCCTTGATCGAGCATAACAAAGTCCCCTGATCGAGTATAACAAAGTCCCCTGATCAAGTATAACAAAGCCCCTCATCGAGTATAACAAAGTCCCGTTATCGAGTATAACAAAGTCCCCTGATCGAGTATAACAATGGCCCCTTATCGAGTATAACAATGGCCCCTGATCGA
>NW_024718935.1:0-18242 GCF_018991925.1 Homarus americanus | reverse complement strand
ATATATTTTATTAGCCCAATATAGCACGCGGATTTCTACATATAATCAACACCTCACCCCACCAGGATTTGAACCCACGATCTTATAATTGTGACCGGGGAATGCTACCTCTGGGCCACCAGGACAATAAAAGCAGTCCTAGACTCTGCTATATTTCTCACAAAGCCTGTTCAACGAGCTTATGGCGCCATGAACCTCTAATGGGGACCACCTGTAACGCTTAGGTGATCAGAGCAACGTTTTACCAAATCCGGCTTCGAAACACGAGGATCCATATATATTTCATTAGCCCAATAAAGCACGCAGATTTCTACATATAATCAACACCTCACCCCACCAGGATTTGAACCCACGATCTTATAATTGTGACCGGGGAACGCTACCTCTGGGCCACCAGGACAATAAAAGCAGTCCTAGACTCTGCTATATTTCACACAAAGCCTGTTCAACGACCTTATGGCGCCATGAACCTCTAATGGGGACCAACCGTGCCGCTTAGGTGATCAGAGCAACGTTATACCAAATCCGGCTTCGAAACACGAGGATCCATATACATTTTATTAGCCCAATAAAGTACGCGCATTTCTACATATAATCAACACCTCACCCCACCAGGATTTGAAACCACGATCTTATAATTGTGACCGGGGAACGCTACCTCTGGGCCACCAGGACAATAAAAGCAGTCCTAGACTCTGCTATATTTCTCACAAAGCCTGTTCAACGAGTTTATGGCGCCGTGAACCTCTAATGGGGAACACCCGTGCCGCTTAGGTGATCAGAGCAACGTTTTACCAAATCCGGCTTCGAAACACGAGCATCCATATATATTTCATTAGCCCAATAAAGCACGCGGACTTCTACATATAATCAACACCTCACCCCACCAGGATTCAAACCCACGATCTTACAATTGTGACCGGGGTATGCTACCTCTGGGCCACCAGGACAATAGAAGCAGTCCAAGTCTCTACTATATTTCACACAAAGCCTGTTCAACGACCTGATGGCTCCATGAACCACTAATGGGGACTTCCGGTGCCGCTTAGGTGATCAGAGCAACGTTTTACCAAAACCGGCTTAAATACGAGATCCATATATTTCCATTAGCCCAACAGCTACACAAGCGACTTCTACATATAATCAACAACACCTCACCCCACCAGTTTTTGAACCCACGATCTTATAAATGTGACCGGGGAACGCTACCTCTGGGCCACCAGTTCAATAAAGCAGTCCTAGACTCTGCTATATTTCACACAAAGCCTGTTCAACGAGCTTATGGCGCCGTGAACCTCTAATGAGGACCACCCGTGCCTCTTAGGTGATCAGAGCAACGTTTTACCAAATGCTGCTTCAAAACACGAGGTGCCATATATATTTCATTAGCCCAATAAAGCACGCCCGTCTTCTTCATGTAATCAACACTCACCCCACCAGGATTCGAACCCACGATCTTCTAATTGTGACCGGGGAACGCTACCTCTGGGCCACCAGACACTAAAAAGCAGTCCTAGACTCTGCTATATTTCACATAAAGCCTGTTCAACGAGCTTATGGCGCCGTGAACCTCTAATGGGGACCACCCATGCCGCTTAGGTGATCAGAGCAACGTTTTACCAAATGCGGCTTCGAAAAACGAGGATCCATATATATTTCATTAGCCCAATAAAGCACGCGGACTTCTACATATAATCAACACCTCACCCCAGCAGGATTTGAACCCACGGTCTTATAATTGTGACCGGGGGACGCTACCTCTGGGCCACCAGGACAATAAAAGCAGTCCTAGACTCTGCTATATTTCACACAAAGCCTGTTCAACGAGCTTATGGCGCCGTGAACCTCTAATGGGGACCCCCCGTGCCGCTTAGGTGATCAGAGCAACGTTTTACCAAATGTGGCTTCAAAACAAGAGGATCCATATATCACAGACCATTAAAGCACGCGGACTTCTACATATAATCAACACCTCACCCCACCAGGATTTGAACCCACGATCTTATAATTGTGACCGGGGAACGCTACCGCTGGGCCACCAGGACAATAAAGCAGTCCTAGACTCTGCTATATTTCTCACAAAGCCTGTTCAACGAGCTTGTGGCGCCCAGAACCTCTAATGGGGACCACCCGTGCCGCTTAGGTGATCAGAACAACGTTTTACCAAATGCGGCTTCGAAACACGAGGATCCATATATATTTCATTAGCCCAATAAAGCCCGCGGACTTCTACATATAATCAACACCTCACCCCACCAGGATTTGAAACCACGATCTTCTAACTGTGACGGGCGAATGCTACCTCTGGGCCACCAGGATAATAAAAGCAGTCCTAGATTCTGCTATATTTCACACAAAGCCTGTTCAACGAGATTATGGCGCCGTGAACCTCTAATGGGGACCACCCGTGCCGCTTAGGTGATCAGAGCAACGTTTTACCAAATGCGGCTTCGAATCACGAGGATCCATATATATTTCATTAGCCCAATAGAGCACGCGTACTTCTACATATAATCAACACCTCACCCCACCAGAATTCGAACCCACGATCTTCTAATTGTGACCGGGGAACGCTACCTTTGGCCCACCAGGACACTAAAAGCATTCCTAGACTCTGCTATATTTCACACAAAGCCTGTTCAACGAGCTTATGGCGCCGTGAACCTCTAATGGGGACCCCCCGTGCCGCTTAGGTGATCAGAGCAACGTTTTACCAAATGTGGCTTCGAAACAAGAGGATCCATATATATTTCATTAGACCATTAAAGCACGCGGACTTCTACATATAATCAACACCTCACCCCTCTAGGATTTGAACCCACGATCTTATAATTGTGACCGTGCAACGCTATCGCTGGGCCACCAGGACAATAAAAGCAGTCCTAGACTCTTCTATATTTCTCACAAAGCCTGTTCAACGAGCTTATGGCGCCGTGAACCTCTAATGGGGACCACCCGTGCCGCTTAGGTGATCAGAGCAACGTTTTACCAAATCCGGCTTCGAAACACGAGGATCCATATATATTTCATTAGCCCAATAAAGCACACGGACTTCTACATATAATCAACACCTCACCCCACCAGGATTTGAACCCACGATCTTATAATTGTGACCGTGAAACGCTACCTCTGGGCCACCAGGACAATAAAAGCAGTCCTAGACTCTGCTATATTTCATACAAAGCCTGTTCAACGAGCTTATGGCGCCGTGAACCTCTAATGAGGACCACCCATGCCGCTTAGGTGATCAGAGCAACGTTTTACCAAATCCGGCTTGGAAATACGAGGATCCATATATATTTCATTAGCCCAATAAAGCACAAGGACTTCTACATATAATCAACACCTCACCCCACCAGGATTTGAACCCACGATCTTATAAATGTGACTGGGGAACGCTACCTCTGGTACACCAGTTCAATAAAAGCAGTCCTAGACTCTGCTATATTTCACACAAAGCCTGTTCAACGAGCTTATGGCGCCGTGAACCTCTGATGGGGACCACCCGTGCTGCTTAGGTGATCAGAGCAACGTTTTACCAAATGCGGCTTCGAAACACGAGGATCCAAATATATTTTATAGCCCAAAAAAGCACTCGGACTTCTACATATAATCAACACCTCACCCCACCACGATTCAAACCCAGGATCTTATAATTGTGTCCGGGATATGCTACCTCTGGGCCATCAGGACAATAAAAGCAGTCCGAGACTCTACTATATTTCACACAAAGCCTGTTTAACGACCTTATGGCGCCATGAACCTCTAATGGGGACCACCCGTGCCGCTTAGGTGATCAGAGCAACGTTTTACCATATCCGGCTTCGAAACACGAGGATCCATATATATTTCATTAGCCTAATAAAGCACGCGGACTTCTACATATAAACACCTCACCCCACCATGATTTGAACCCACGATCTTATAATTGTGGCCGGGGAATGCTACCTCTGGGCCACCAGGACACTAAATGCAGTCGTAGACTCTGCTATATTTCACACAAAGACTGTTCAACGAGCTTTTGGCGCCGTGAACCTCTAATGGGGACCACCCGTGCCGCTTAGGTGATCAAAGCAACGTTTTACCAAATGCGGCTTCGAAACACGCGGATCCATATATATTTCATTAGCCCAATAAAGCACGCTGACTTCTACATATAATCAACACCTCACCCCACCAGGATTTGAACCCACGATCTTATAATTGTGACCGGGGTACGCTACCTCTGGGCCACCAGGACACTAAATGCAGTCGTAGACTCTGCTATATTTCACACAAAGCCTGTTCAACGAGTTTATGGCGCCATGAACCTCTAATGGGGACCACCCGTGCCGCTTAGGTGATCAAAGCAACGTTTTACCAAATGCGGCTTCGAATCATGAGGATCCATATATATTTCATTAGCCCAATAAAGCACGCGGACTTCTACATATAATCAACACCTCACCCCACCAGGATTTGAACCCACAATCTTATAATTGTGACCGGGGGACGCTACCTCTGGGCCACCAGGACAATAAAAGCAGTCCTAGACTCTGCTATATTTCACACAAAGCCTGTTCAACGAGCGTATGGCGCCGTGAACCTCTAATGGGGACCACCCGTGCCGCTTAGGTGATCAGACCAACCTTTTACCAAATTCGGCTTCGAAACAAGAAGGATCCATATATATTTCATTAGCCCAATAAAGCACGCGGACTTCTACATATAATCAACACCTCACCCCACCAGGATTCAAACCCACGATCTATTAATTGTGACCGGGATATGCTACCTCTGGGCCATTAGGACAATAAAAGCAGTCCTTTCTCTACTATATTTCACACAAAGCCTGTTCAACGACCTTATGGCGCCATGAACCTCTAATGGGGACCACCCGTGCCGCTTAGGTGATCAGAGCAACGTTTTACCAAATGCGGCTTCGAAACAAGAAGGATCCATATATATTTCATTAGCCCAATAAAGCACGCGGATTTCTACATATAAACACCTCACCCCACCATGATTTAAACCCACGATCTTATAATTGTGGCCGGGGAATGCTACCTCTGGGCCACCAGGACACTAAAAGCATTCGTAGACTCTGCTATATTTCACACAAAGACTGTTCAATGAGCTTATGGCGCCGTGAACCTCTAATGGGGACCACCCATGCCGCTTAAGTGATCAGAGCAATGTTTTACCAAATGCGGCTTCGAAACACGAGGATCCATATATATTTCATGAGCCCAATAAAGCACGCGGACTTCTTCATATAATCAACACCTCATCCCACCAGGATTCGAACCCACAATCTTCTAATTATGACCGGGGAACGCTACTTCTGGCCCACCAGGACACTAAAAGCATTCCTAGACTCTGCTATATTTCACACAAAGCCTGTTCAACGAGCTTATGGCGCCGTGAACCTCTAATGGGGACCCCCCGTGCCGCTTACGTGATCGGAGCAACGTTTTCCCAAATGTGGCTTCGAAACACGAGGATCCATATATATTTCATTAGGCCATTAAAGCACGCGGACTTCTACATATAATCAACACCTCATCCCACCAGGATTTGAACCCACGGTCTTATAATTGTGACCGGGGGACGCTACCTCTGGGCCACCAGAAAACTAAAAGCATTCCTAGACTCTGCTATATTTCACACAAAGCCTGTTCAAAGAGCTTATGGCGCCGTGAACCTCTAATGGGGACCACCCGTGCCGCTTAGGTGATCAGAGCAACGTTTTATCAAATGCGGCTTCGAAACCCGAGGATCCATATATTTTTCATTAGCCCAATAAAGCACGACTTAAGCATATAATCAACACCTCACCCCACCAGGATTTAAACCTACTCTATCTATAATTGTGAAGGGGAATGCTACTCCTGGGCCACCAGGACAAAAAATACAGTCCAAGACCCCAAGGTTATTTCACACAAAGCCTGTTCAACGAGCTTATGGCGCCGCAACCTCTAATGGGGACCACCCGTGCCGCTTAGGTAATCAGAGCAACATTTTACCAAATGCGGCCTCGAAACACGAGGATCCATATATATTTCATTAGCCCAATGAAGCACGCGGACTTCTCCATATAATCAACACCTCACCCCACCAGGATTTCAACCCACAATCTTATAATTGTGACCGGGGTATGCTACCTCTGGGCCACCAGGACAATAAAAGCAGTCCTAGACTCTGCTATTTTTCACACAAAGCCTGTTCAACGAGCTTATGGCGCCGTGAACTCTAATGGGGACTACCTGCCGCTTTAGGTGATCAGACCAACATTTTTACTAAATGCGGCTTCTCAAACCCGAGGATCCATATTTCATTAGACCACAAAGCACGCTGGATTTCTACATATAACACTCACCCTACTCAGGATTTGGAACTCCATCTATAATTGCATCGGGGAACGCTACCTCTGGGCAACCAGGACAATAAAAGCAGTCCTAGACTCTGCTATATTTCACACAAAGCCTGTTCAATGAGCTTATGGCGCCGTGAACCTCTAATGGGGACCACCCATGCCACTTAGGTGATCAGAGTAACGTTTTACCAAATGCGGCTTCGAAACACGAGGATCCCTATATATTTCATTAGCCCAATAAAGCACGCGGACTTCTTCATATAATCAACACCTCACCCTACCAGGATTCGAACCCACGATCTTCTAATTGTGACCGGGGAACGCTACCTCTGGGCCACCAGGACACTAAAAGCAGTCCTAGACTCTGCTATATTTCACACAAAGCCTGTTCAACGAGCTTTTGGCGCCGTGAACCTCTAATGCGGACCACCCGTGCCGCTTAGGCAATCAGAGCAACGTTTTTCCAAATGCGGCTTCGAAACACGAGGATCCATATTGTTAGATATGTACATACCAAGATGTGTGAACGCGCCTGACACCAGGACTCTTGTTACCATTCGTTGTACCATTTATTCGCATGTCTGTATTACTACATATTATTATAGCATGTCTGATGTCTATGCTTATGTCTAATGCCTATGTCCATTTACTATGTCCCGATGTACTATGTCTGTACCGCGCTAGTCGAGTAATTAGAAGACCTCATTTATTGTCCTAGTAATGTCTAGCAACTCTCTTTGCCTAGCTAGCTAATTTCCCTCAGATCGGCCTCGGCCTACCTACGGTCCGGGGTCCCTAGTAACCGCTCCTGTATCGGTTGGCTATCACGCCCAGCCTTGTACCACTTGTTGAATATATCTACTGCTCGTGCCCTGGAGTTTCAAGAACCTTGTCCTGGATTACATCCACCACACCACATATATATTTCATTAGCCCAATAAAGCCCGCGGACTTCTACATATAATCAACACCTCACCCCACCAGGATTTGAACCCACGTTTTTATAATTGTGACCGGGGGACGCTACCTCTGGGCCACCAGGACACTAAAAGCATTCCTAGACTCTGCTATATTTCACACAAAGCCTGTTCAACGAGTTTATGGCGCCGTGAACCTCTAATGGGGACCAAACGTGCCGCTTAGGTGATCAGAGCAACGTTTTACCAAATGCGGCTTTGAAACCCGAGGATCCATATATTTTTCATTAGCCCAATAAAGCACGCGGACTTCTACATATAATCAACATCTCACCTCGCCAGGATTTTGACCCACGATCTTATAATTGTGACCGGGGAATGCTACCTCTGGGCCACCAGGACAATAAAAGCAGTCCTAGACTCTGCTATATTTCACACAAAGCCTGTTCAACGAGCTTGTGGCGCCCAGAACCTCTAATGGGGACCACCCGTGCCGCTTAGGTGATCAGAACAACGTTTTACCAAATGCGGCTTCGAAACACGAGGATCCATATATATTTCATTAGCCCAATAAAGCACGCGGACTTCTACATATAATCAACACCTCACCCCACCAGGATTTGAACCCACGATCTTCTAACTGTGACGGGCGAATGCTACCTCTGGGCCACCAGGACAATAAAAGCAGTCCTAGACTCTGCTATATTTCACACAAAGCCTGTTCAACGAGCTTATGGCGCCGTGAACCTCTAATGGGGACCACCCGTGCCGCTTAGGTAATCAGAGCAACATTTTACCAAATGCGGCTTCGAAAAACGAGGATCCATATATATTTCATTAGACCAATAAAGCACGCGGACTTCTACATATAATCAACACCTCACCCCACCAGGATTTGAACCCACAATCTTATAATTGTGACAGGGGGACGCTACCTCTGGGCCACCAGGACAATAAAAGCAGTCCTAGACTCTGCTATATTTCACACAAAGCCTGTTCAACGAGCTTATGGCGTCGCGGAACTCTAATGGGGACCACCAAGTGTTTTAGGTGATCAGACCAACATTTTACCAAATGCGGCTTCGAAACTGAGGATCCATATATTTCTATTAGACCATTAAAGCACGCTGACTTACATATAATCAACACCTCACCCCACCAGGATTTGAACCACGATCTTATAATTGTGACCGGGAACGCTACCTCTGGGCAACCAGGACAATAAAAGCAGTCCTAGACTCTGCTATATTTCACACAAAGCCTGTTCAATGAGCTTATGGCGCCGTGAACCTTTAATGGGGACCACCCATGCCGCTTAGGTGATCAGAGTAACGTTTTACCGAATGCGGCTTCGAAACACGAGGATCCCTATATATTTCATTAGCCCAATAAAGCACGCGGATTTCTTCATATAATCAACACCTAACCCCACCAGGATTCGAACCCACGATCTTCTAATTGTGACCGGGGAACGCTACCTCTGGGCCACCAGGACACTAAAAGCAGTCCTAGACTCTGCTATATTTCACACAAAGCCTGTTCAACGAGCTTTTGGCGCCGTGAACCTCTAATGGGGACCACCCGTGCCGCTTAGGTAATCAGAGCAACGTTTTTCCAAATGCGGCTTCGAAAAACGAGGATCCATATTGTATAGATATGTACATACCAAGATATGTGAACACGCCTGACACCAGGACTCTTGTTACCATTCATTGTACCATTTATTCACATGTCTGTATTACTACATATTATTATAGCATGTCTGATGTCTATGCTTATGTCTAATGCCTATGTTCATTTACTATGTCCCGATGTACTATGTCTGTACCGCGCTAGTCGAGTAATTAGAAGACCTCATTTATTGTCCTAGGAATGTCTAGCAACTCCCCTTGCCTAGCTAGCTAATTTCCCTCAGATCGGCCTCGGCCTACCTACGGTCCGGGGTCCCTAGTAATCGCTCCTGTATCGGTTGGCTATCACGCCCAGTCTTGTACACTTATTGAATATATCTACTGCTCGTGCCCTGGAGTTTCAAGAACCTTGTCTAGGATTACATCCACCACCACACATATATATTTCATTAGCCCAATAAAGCCAGCGGACTTCTACATATAATCAACACCTCACCCCACCAGGATTTGAACCCACGGTCTTATAATTGTGACCGGGGGACGCTACCTCTGGGCCACCAGGACAATAAAAGCAGTCCTAGACTCTGCTATATTTCACACAAAGCCTGTTCAACGAGTTTATGGCGCCGTGAACCTCTAATGGGGACCAAACGTGCCGCTTAGGTGATCAGAGCAACGTTTTACCAAATGCGGCTTCGAAACCCGAGGATCCATATATTTTTCATTAGCCCAATAAAGCACGCGGACTTCTACATATAATCAACATCTCACCTCGCCAGGATTTTGACCCACGATCATATAATTGTGACCCGGGAATGCTACCTCTGGGCCACCAGGACAATAAAAGCAGTCCTAGACTCTGCTATATTTCACACAAAGCCTGTTCAACGAGCTTGTGGCGCCCAGAACCTCTAATGGGGACCACCCGTGCCGCTTAGGTGATCAGAACAACGTTTTACCAAATGCGGCTTCGAAACACGAAGATCCATATATATTTCATTAGCCCAATAAAGCACGCGCACTTCTACATATAATCAACACCTCACCCCACCAGGATTTGAACCCACGATCTTCTAACTGTGACGGGCGAATGCTACCTCTGGGCCACCAGGACAATAAAAGCAGTCCTAGATTCTGCTATATTTCACACAAAGCCTGTTCAACGAGATTATGGCGCCGAGAACCTCTAATGGGGACCACCCGTGCCGCTTAGGTGATCAGAGCAACGTTTTACCAAATGCGGCTTCGAATCACGATCCATATATATTTCATTAGCCCAATAAAGCACGCTGACTTCTTCATATAATCAACACCTCACCCCACCAGGATTCGAATGCACGATCTTACAATTGTGACCCGGGAACGCTACCTCTGGGCCACCAGGACAATAAAAGCAGTCCTAGACTCTGCTATATTTCACACAAAACCTGTTCAACGAGCTTATGGCGCTGTGAACCAATATAGGGAACCACCCGTGTCGCTTAGGTGATCAGAGCAACGTGCTTTTACCAAATGCGTTTGGAAACAGAGACCCATATATTTCATTAGCCCAATAAAGCACACAGACTTCTGCATATAAACAACGCCTCACCCCACCAGGATTTAAACCCACGATCTTATAATTGTGAAAGGGGAACGCTACCTCTGGGCCACCAGGACAATAAAAGCAGTCCTAGACTCTACTATATTTCACACAAAGCCTGTTCAACGACCTTATGGTGCCATGAACCTTTAATGGGGACAACCCGTGCCGCTTATGTGATCAGAGTAACGTTTTTCCAAATCCGGCTTCGACACACGTGGATCCATATATATTTCATTAGCCCAATAAAGCACGCGGACTTCTACATATAATCAACATCTCACCCCACCAGGATTTGAACCCACGATCTTATAATTCTGACCGGGGAATGCTACCTCTGGGCCACCAGGACAATAAAAGCAGTCCAAGACTCTGCTATATTTCACACAAAGCCTGTTCAACGAGCTTATGGCGCCGTGAACCTCTAATGGGGACCACCCGTGCAGCTTAGGTGATCAGAGCAACGTTTTACCAAATGCGGCTTCGAAACACGAGGATCCATATATATTTCATTAGCCCAATAAAGCACGCGGACTTCTTCATATAATCAACACCTCACCCCACCAGGATTCGAACCCACAATCTTCTAATTGTGACCGGGGAACGCTACTTCTGGCCCACCAGGACACTAAAAGCATTCCTAGACTCTGCTATATTTCACACAAAGCCTGTTCAACGAGCTTATGGCGCCGTGAACCTCTAATGGGGACCACCCGTGCCGCTTAGGTGATCAGAGCAACGTTTTACCAAATGCGGTTTCGAAACCCGAGGATCCATATATATTGCATTAGCCCAATAAAGCACGCGGACTTCTACATATAATCAACACCTCGCCCCACCAGGATTTGAACCCACGGTCTTATAATTGTGACCGGGGGACGCTACCTCTTGGCCACCAGGAAACTAAAAGCATTCCTAGACTCTGCTATATTTCACACAAAGCCTGTTCAACGAGCTTATGGCGCCGTGAACTCCTAATGGGGACCACTAGTGCCGCTTAGGTGATCAGAGCAACGTTTTACCAAATGCGGCTTCGAAACCCGAGGATCCATGTATATTTCATTAGCCCAATAAAGCACGCGGACTTCTACATTTAATCAACACCTCACCCCACCAGGATTTGAACCCACGATCTTATAATTGTGACCGGGGAACGCTACCTCTGGGCCACCAGGACAATAAAAGCAGTCCTAGACTCTGCTATATTTCACACAAAGCCTGTTCAACAGCTTTATGGTGTCAGTGGAACCTCTAATGGGGACCACCCATGCCGCTTAGGTGATCAGAGCAACGTTTTCCCAAATGCGGCTTCGAAACACGAGGATCCATATATATTTCATTAGCCCAATAAAGCATGCGGACCTCTTCATATAATCAACACCTCACCCCACCAGGATTCGAACCCACGATCTTCTAATTGTGACCGGGGAATGCTACCTCTGGGCCACCAGGACACTAAAAGCAGTCCTAGACTCTGCTATATTTCACACAAAGCCTGTTCAACGAGCTTTTGGCGCCTCGTGAACTCTGTCAATCTCACCCGTACGCTTAGGCAATCAGAGCAATGTGTTTTTCCAAATAAAGGTTTGGAAAACGAGGATCCATATATATTTCATTAGCCCAATAAAGCACGCGGACTTCTACATATAATCAACACCTCACCCCACCAGGATTTGAAACTCCACGGTCTTAGCACCAGACCGGGGACGCTACCTCTGGGCCACCAGGACACGTAAAAGCATTCCTAGACTCTGCTATATTTCACACAAAGCCTGTTCAACGAGCTTATGGCGCCGTGAACCTCTAATGGGGACCACACGTGCCGCTTAGGTGATCAGAGCAACGTTTTACCAAATGCGGTTCGAAACCCGAGGATCCATATATTTTTCATTAGCCCAATAAAGCACGCGGACATCTACATATAATCAACATCTCACCTCGCCAGGATTTTGACCCACGATCTTATAATTGTGACCGGGGAATGCTACCTCTGGGCCACCAGGACAATAAATGCAGTCCTAGACTCTGCTATATTTCACACAAAGCCTGTTCAACGAGCTTGTGGCGCCCAGAACCTCTAATGGGGACCACCCGTGCCGCTTAGGTGATCAGAACAACGTTTTACCAAATGCGGCTTCGAAACACGAGGATCCATATATATTTCATTAGCCCAATAAAGCACGCGGACTTCTACATATAATCAACACCTCACCCCACCAGGATTTAAACCCACGATCTTCTAACTGTGACGGGCGAATGCTACCTCTGGGCCACCAGGACAATAAAAGCAGTCCTAGATTCTGCTATATTTCTCACAAAGCCTGTTCAACGAGATTATGGCGCCGTGAACCTCTAATGGGGACCACCCGTGCCGCTTAGGTGATCAGAGCAACGTTTTACCAAATGCGGCTTCGAATCACGAGGATCCATATATATTTCATTAGCCCAATAAAGCACGCGGACTTCTACATATAATCAACACCTCACCCCACCAGAATTTGAACCCACAATCTTATAATTGTGACCGGGGGACGCTACCTCTGGCCCACGAGGACAATAAAAGCAGTCCTAGACTCTGCTATATTTCACACAAAGCCTGTTCAACGAGCTTATGGCGCCGTGAACCTCTAATGGGGACCCCCGTGCCGCTTAGGTGATCAGAGCAACGTTTTACCAAATGTGGCTTCGAAACCCGAGGATCCATATATATTTCATTAGACCATTAAAGCACGCGGACTTCTACATATAATCAACACCTCACCCCACCAGGATTTGAACCAACGATCTTATAATTGTGACCGGGGAACGCTACCGCTGGGCCACCAGGACAATAAAAGCAGTCCTAGACTCTGCTATATTTCACACAGAGCCTGTTCAACGAGCTTATGGCGCCGTGAACCTTTAATGGGGACCACCCATGCCGTTTAGGTGTTTAGAGCAACGTTTTACCAAATGCGGCTTCGAAACACGAGGATCCATATATATTTCATTAGCCCAATAAAGCATGCTCACTTCTTCATATAATCAACAACACACCCCACCAGGATTCGAACCCAAGATCTTCTAGTTGTGACCGCGGAACGCTGCCTCTGGGCCACCAGGACACTAAGAGCAGTCCTAGACTCTGCTATATTACACACAAAGCCTGTTCAACGAGCTTATGGCGCCATGAACCTCTAATGGGGGCCACCCGTGCCGCTTAGGTGATCAGACAAACGTTTTACCAAATGCGGCTTCGAAACAAGAAGGATCCATATATATTTCATTAGCCCAATGAAGCACGCGGACTTCTACATATAATCAACACCTCACCCCACCAGGGTTCAAACCCACGATCTTATAATTGTGACCGGGGAATGCTACCTCTGGGCCACCACGACAATAAAAGCAGTTCTAGACTCTACTATATTTCACACAAAGCCTGTTCAACGACCTTATGGCGCCATGAACCTCTAATGGGGACCACCCGTGCCGCTTAGGTGATCGGAGCAACGTTTTACCAAATGCGGCTTCGAAACACGAGGATCCATATATATTTCATTAGCCCAATAAAGCACGCGGACTTCTACATATAATCAACACCTCACCCCACCAGGGTTCAAACCCACGATCTTATAATTGTGACCGGGGAACGCTACCTCTGGGCCACCACGACAATAAAAGCAGTGCTAGACTCTACTATATTTCACACAAAGCCTGTTCAACGAGCTTATGGCGCTATGAACCACTATAGGGGACCACCCGTGCCGCTTAGGTGATCAGAGCAACGTTTAACCAAATGCGGCTTCGAAACCCGAGGATCCATAAATATTTCATTAGCCCAATAAAGCACGCAGACTTCTACATATAATCAAAGCCTCACCCCACTAGGATTTGAAGCCACGATCTTATAATTGTGACCGGGGAACGCTACCTCTGGGCCACCAGGACAATAAAAGCAGTACTAGACTCTACTATATTTCACACAAGCCTGTTCAACGATCTTATGGCGCCATGAACCTCTAATGGGGACCACCCGGGCCGCTTAGGTAATCAGAGCACCGTTTTACCAAATCCGGTTTCGAAACACGAGGATCCATATATATTTCATTAGCCCAATAAAGCACGCGGACTTTTACATATAATCAACACCTCACCCTACCAGGATTTGAACCCACGATCTTATAATTGTGACCAGGAAACGCTACCTCTGGGCCACTAGGACAATAAAAGCAGTCCTAGACTCTGCTATATTTCACACAAAGCCTGTTCAACGAGCTTATGGCGCCGTGAACCTCTAATGGGTACCACCCGTGCCACTTAGGTGATCAGAGCAACGTTTTACCGAATGCGGCTTCGAAACACGAGGATCCATATATATTTCATTAGCCCAATATAGCACGCGGACTTCTACATATAATCAACACCTCACCCCACCAGGATTTGAACCCACGATCTTATAATTGTGACCGGGGGACGCTACCTCTGGGCCACCAGGACAATAAAAGCATTCCTAGACTCTGCTATATTTCACACAAAGCCTGTTCAACTTGCTTATGGCACCGTGAACCTCTAATGGGGACCACCCGTGCCGCTTAGGTGATCAGAGCAACGTTTTACCAAATGCGGCTTGGAAACACGAGGATCCATATATATTTCATTAGCCCAATAAATCACTCGGACTTCTACATATAATCAACACCTCACCCTACCAGGATTCAAACCAATGATATTATAATTGTGACCGGGGTATGCTACCTCTGGGCCACCAGGACAATAAAAGCAGTCCTAGACTCTACTATATTTCACACAAAGCCTGTTCAACGACCTTATGGCGCCATGAACCTCTAATGGGGACCACCCGTGCCGCTTAGGTGATCAGGGCAACGTTTTACCAAATCTGGCTTCGAAACACGAGGATCCATATATATTTCATTAACCCAATAAAGCACGCGGACTTCTACATATAATCAACACCTCACCCCACCAGGATTTGAACCCACAATCTTATAATTGTGACCGGGGGACGCTACCTCTGGGCCACCAGGACAATAAAAGCAGTCCTAGACTCTGCTATATTTCACACAAAGCCTGTTCAACGAGCTTATGGCGCCGTGAACCTGTAATGGGGACCACCCGTGCTGCTTAGGTGATCAGACCAACATTTTACCAAATGCGGCTTCGAAACAAGAAGGATCCATATATATTTCATTAGCCCAATAAAGCACGCGTACTTCTACATTTAATCAACACCTCACCCCACCAGGATTTGAACCCACGATCTTATAATTGTGACCGGGGAACGCTACCTCTGGGCCACCAGGACAATAAAAGCAGTCCTAGACTCGGCAATATTTCACACAAAGCCTGTTCAACGAGCTTATGGCGCTGTGAACCTCTGATGGGGACCACCCATGCCGCTTAGGTGATCGGAGCAACGTTTTACCAAATGCGGCTTCGAAGCACGAGTATCCATATATATTTCATTAGCCCAATAAAGCACGCGGACTTCTTCATATAATCAACACCTCACCCCACCAGGATTCGAACCCACGATCTTCTAATTATGACCGGGGAACGCTACCTCTGGTTCACCAGGAGACTAAAAGCATTCCTAGACTCTCCTATATTTCACACAAAGCCTGTTCAACGAGCTTATGGCGCCGTGAACCTCTGATGGGGACCACCCGTGCCGCTTAGGTGATCAGAGCAACGTTTTACCAAAAGCGGCTTCGAAACCCGAGGATCCATATATTTTTCATTAGCCCAATAAAGCACGCGGACTTCTACATATAATCAACATCTCACCCCACCAGGCTTTGAACCCACGATCTCATAATTGTGACCGGGGAATGCTACCTCTGGGCCACCAGGACAATAAAAGCAGTCTTAGACTCTGCTATATTTCACACAAAGCCTGTTCAACGAGCTTGTGGCGCCCAGAACCTCTAATGGGGACCACCCGTGCCGCTTAGGTGATCAGAATAAACTTTTTACCAAATGCGGCTTCGAAACACGAGGATCCATATATATTTCATTAGCCCAATAAAGCACGCGGACTTCTACATATAATCAACACCTCACCCCACCAGGATTTGAACCAACGATCTTATAATTGTGACCGGGGTATGCTACCTCTGGGCCACCACGACAATAAAAGCAGTTCTAGACTCTACTATATTTCACACAAAGCCTGTTCAACGACCTTATGGCGCCATGAACCTCTAATGGGGACCACCCGTGCCGCTTAGGTGATCGGAGCAACGTTTTACCAAATCCGGCTTCGAAACACGAGGATCCATATATATTTCATTAGCCCAATAAAGCACGCTTTCTTCTACATATAATCAACACCTCACCCCACCAGGATTTGAACCCACGATCTTATAATTGTGACCGGGGAACGCTACCTCTGGGCCAGTAGGACAATAAAAGCAGTGCTAGACTCTACTATATTTCACACAAAGCCTGTTCAACGAGCTTATGGCGCTATGAACCACTATAGGGGACCACCCGTGCCGCTTAGGTGATCAGAGCAACGTTTAACCAAATGCGGCTTCGAAACCCGGGGATCCATAAATATTTCATTAGCCCAATAAAGCACGCAGACTTCTACATATAATCAAAGCCTCACCCCACTAGGATTTGAAGCCACGATCTTATAATTGTGACCAGGGAACGCTACCTCTGGGCCACCAGGACAATAAAAGCATTCCTAGACTCTGCCATATTTCACACAAAGCCTGTTTAACTTGCTTATGGCACCGTGAACCTCTAATGGGGATCACCCGTGCCGCTTAGGTGATCAGAGCAACGTTTTACCAAATGCGGCTTGGAAACACGAGGATCCATATATATTTCATTAGCCCAATAAATCACTCGGACTTCTACATATAATCAACACCTCACCCTACCAGGATTCAAACCAATGATATTATAATTGTGACCGGGGTATGCTACCTCTGGGCCACCAGGACAATAAAAGCAGTCCTAGACTCTACTATATTTCACACAGAGCCTGTTCAACGACCTTATGGCGCCATGAACCTCTAATGGGGACCACCCGTGCCGCTTAGGTGATCAGGGCAACGTTTTACCTAATCTGGCTTCGAAACACGAGGATCCATATATATTTCATTAACCCAATAAAGCACGCGGACTTCTACATATAATCAACACCTAACCCCACCAGGATTTGAACCCACAATCTTATAATTGTGACCGGGTAACGCTACCTCTGGGCCACCAGGACAATAAACGCAGTCCTAGACTCTGCTATATTTCACACAAAGCCTGTTCAACGAGCTTATGGCGCCGTGAACCTGTAATGGGGACCACCCGTGCTGCTTAGGTGATCAGACCAACATTTTACCAAATGCGGCTTCGAAACATGAAGGATCCATATATATTTCATTAGCCCAATAAAGCACGCGTACTTCTACATTTAATCAACACCTCACCCCACCAGGATTTGAACCCACGATCTCATAATTGTGACCGGGGAACGCTACCTCTGGGCCACCAGGACAATAAAAGCAGTCCTAGACTCTGCAATATTTCACACAAAGCCTGTTCAACGAGCTTATGGCGCTGTGAACCTCTGATGGGGACCACCCATGCCGCTTAGGTGATCGGAGCAACGTTTTACCAAATGCGGCTTCGAAGCCCGAGTATCCATATATATTTCATTAGCCCAATAAAGCACGCGGACTTCTTCATATAATCAACACCTCACCCCCACCAGGATTTGAACTCACGATCTTATAATTGTGACCGGG
>NW_024718934.1:0-7670 GCF_018991925.1 Homarus americanus | reverse complement strand
TTATCGAGAATAACAAAGTCCCCTGATCGAGTATAACAAAGCCCCTGATCGAGTTTAACAAAGGCCGCTGATCGAGTATAACAAAGTCCCCTGGTCGAGTATAACAAAGTCCCCTGATCGAGTATAACAAAGTTCCCTGAACGATTATAACAAAGGCCCCTGATCTAGTATAACAAAGTCCCCTGGTCGAGTATAACAAAGGTACCTCATCGAGTTTAACAAAGGCCCCTCATCGAGTATAACAAAATCCCCTGATCGAGTTTAACAAAGGCCCCTAATCGAGCATAACAAAGCCCCCTGATCGAGAATAACAAAGTCCCCCTTATCGAGAATAACAAAGTCCCCTGATCGAGTATAACAAAGCACCTGATCGAGTATAACAAGGGCCCCTGATCCAGTATAACAAAGTCCCCTGGTCGAGTATAACAAATTCCCCTGGTCGAGTATAACAAAGTCCTCTGATCGAGTATAACAAAGTTCCCTGATCGAGTATAACAAAGTCCCTGATTGAGTATAAAAAGTCCCCTGATCGAGT
Source organism: Homarus americanus (assembly GCF_018991925.1). Taxonomy (NCBI): domain Eukaryota; kingdom Metazoa; phylum Arthropoda; class Malacostraca; order Decapoda; family Nephropidae; genus Homarus; species Homarus americanus. Next base: position 7,135 of record NW_024718934.1, on the reverse strand, counting down.
ATAACAAAGTCCCCTGATCGATTATAACAAAGGCCCCTGATCGAGTATAACAAAGTTCCCTGATCGAGTTTAACAAAACCACCTGATCGAGTATAACAAAGACCCCTGATCGAGTATAACAAATTCCCCTGATCGAGTATAACAAAAGCCCCTGATCGAGTTTAACAAAGGCCCCTAATCGAGTATAACAAACTCCCCTGGTCGAGAATAAAATAGCCCCCTGATTGAGTATAACAAAGTCCCCTGATCGAGTATAACAAAGGCCGCTGATCGAGTATAACAAAGTTCCCTGAACGATTATAACAAAGGCCCCTGATCTAGTATAACAAAGTCCCCCTTATCGAGAATAACAAAGTCCCCTGATCGAGTATAACAAAGCCCCTGATCGAGTTTAACAAAGGCCGCTGATCGAGTATAACAAAGTCCCCTGGTCGAGTATATAATGCAAAGTCCCTGATCGAGTATAACAAAGTTCCTCAATGACAACAGCGCCCCATCTAGTATAACAAAGTCCCTGGTCGAGTATAACAAAGGTACTTACCGAGCGAATAAAGGCCCCTCATCGAGTATGCAATAAATCCCCTGCTCTATATAACAAACCCCCTGGTCGAGTATAACAAAGTCCCCTGATCGAGTATAAATAAAAGTCCTCTGATCGAGTATAAATAAAGTCCCCGAACGAGTATAACAGCGCCCCTGATCGAGCATATAACAAAACCCCTACCGAGTATATAACAAAGTCCCCTGATCAAGTATACAGTCCCTTAACGAGTATAACAGCGTCCCTAATCGAGTTTAACAAAGGGCCCCTGATAGAGTATAACAAGTCCTGGTCTAGTATAACAAAGGCCCCTCATCGAGTTTAACAAGGGCCCCTCATCGAGTATAACAAAGTCCCCTGGCCGAGAATAACAAACTCCCCTGGTCGAGTATAACAAAGTCCCCTGATCGCGTATAACAAAGTCCCCAGATCGAGTATAACAAAGTCCCCTGATTGAGAATAAAAAGTCCCCTGATCGAGTATAACAAAGTCCCCTGAACGATTATAACAAAGGCCCCTGATCGAGTATAACAATGTTACCTGATCGAGTATAACAGAGCCACCTGATCGAGTATAACAAAGTCCCCTGATCAAGTATAACAAATTCTGATCGAGTATATAAGAAAAGCCCTGATCGAGTTTAACAAAGGCCCCGAATCGAGAAATAAACTCCCCTATCGAGTATAAAAACCCTGATCGAGTATAACAAGTCCCTGAATGATTATAAATAAAGGCCCCTGATCGAGTATAACAAAGTTCCCTTGATCAAGTATAACAGCGCCTTGATCGAGTATAACAAAGTCCCCTGATCAAGAATAACAAAGTCCCCTGATCGAGTATAACAAAGGCCCCTGATCGAGTTTAACAGAGGCCCATGATCGAGTATAACAAATTCCCCTGGTCGAGTATAACAAAGGCCCCTCATCAAGTTTAACAAAGGCCCTTCATCGAGTATAACAAAGTCCCCTGGTCGAGTATAACAAACTCCCCTGGTCGATTATAACAAAGGCCCCTGAGCAAGTATAACAAAGCCCCCTGATCGAGTATAACAAAGCCCCCTCATCGAGTATAACAAAATCCCCTGATCAAGTATAACAAAGTCTCCTGAACGAATAGAACAAAGTCCCCTAATCGAGTTTAACAAAGGCCCCTATTCGAGTATAACAAAGTCCCATGATCCGGTATAACAAAGTCCCATGAACGAGTATAACACAGTCCCATCATCGAGTATAACAAAGTCCCCTCATCGAATATAACAATGTCCCCTGATCGAGTATAACAAAGTCCCCTGATCGAGTAGAACAAAGTCCCCTCATCGAGTATAACAAAGGCCCTTCATCGAGTATAACAAAGTCCCCTGATCGAGTATAACTAAGTTTCCTGATCGAGTAAAACAATGCCACCTGATCGAGTATAACAAAGTCCCCTGATCGAGTATAACAAAGTCGCCTTGATCGAGTATAACAAAGGCCCCTGATCGAGTTAAACAAAGGCCCCTGATCGAGTATAACCAAGTCCCCTGGTCGAGTATGCCAAAGGCCCCTGATCGAATACAACAAAGTCCCCCTTATCGAGAATAACAAAGTCCCCTGATCGAGTATAACAAAGCCCCCTGATCAAGTATAACAAAGGTCCCTGAACGAGTATAACAATGTCGTCTGGTCGAATATAACAAAAACCCCTGATCGAGTATAACAAAGGCCGCTGATCGAGTACAACAAAGTTCCCTGATCGAGTATAACAAAGCCCCCTGATCGAGTATAACAAAGTCCCCTGGTCGAGTATAACAAATTCTCCTGGTCGAGTATAACAAAGTCCCCTGATCGAGTATAACAAAGTCCCCTGATCGAGTATAACAAAGTTCCCAGAACGATTATAACAAAGGCCCCTGATCGAGTATAACAAAGTCCCCTGGTCGAGTATAACAAAGGTACCTCATCGAGTTTAACAAAGGCCCCTTATAGAGTATAACAAAGTCCCCTGGTCGAGTATAACAAAGGCTCCTCATCGAGTTTACCAAAGGCCCCTCATCGAGTATAACAAAGTTCCCTGGTCGAGTATAACAAACTCCCCTGGTCGATTATAATAAAGGCCCCTGATCAAGTATAACAAAGCCCCCTGATCGAGTATAACAAAGCCCCCTCATCGAGTTTAACAAAGGCCCCTATTCGAATATAACAAAGTCCCTTGAACGATTATAACGAAGGCCCCTGATCGAGTATAACAAAGTTCCCTGATCGAGTTTAACAAAGCCACCTGATCGAGTATAACAAAGACCCCTGATCGAGTGTAACAAATTCCCCTGATCGAGTATAACAAAAGCCCCTGATCGAGTTTAACAAAGGCCCCTAATCGAGAATAATAAACTCCCCTGGTCGAGTATAAAAAAGCCCCCTGATCTAGTATAACAAAGTCCCCTGAACGATTATAACAAAGGCCCCTCATCGAGTATAACAAAGTTCCCTGATCGAGTATAACAAAGCCCCCTGATCGAGTATAACAAAGTCCCCTAATCGAGAATAACAAAGTCCCCTGATTGAGTATAACAAAGCCCCTAATCGAGTTTAACAAAGGCCCTTGATCGAGTATAACAAAGTCCCCTGGTCGAGTATAACAAAGTCCCCTGATCAAGTAAAACAAAGTCCCCTGAACGAGTATAACAAAGGCCCCTCATCGAGTTTAACAAAGTCCCCTCATCGAGTATAACAAAGTCCCTGGCCGAGAATAACAAACTCCCCTGGTCGAGTATAACAAAGTCCTCTGATCGAGTATAACAAAGTCCCCTGATCGAGTATGTAACAAAGTCCCCTGATTGAGCTTAAAAAGTCCCTGATCGAGTATGCTAACAAAAGTCCCCGAATGATTTTAACAAAGGCCCCTGATCGAGTATATAACAAAGTTCCCTGGTCGAAAGTATAACAAAAGGGTACCCCATCGAAGTTTAACAAAGGCGCCTGATCGAGTATAACAAAGTCCCCTGGTCGAGTATAACAAAGGCCCTCATCGAGTTTAACAAAGCCCCCTAATCTAGTATAACAAAGTCCCCTGATCGAGTATAAATAATTCCCTTGAACGAATAAAACAAAGGCCCCTGATAAAGTATAACAAAGCCCCCTGAACGTGTATAACAAAGTCTCCTCATTGAGCATAACAAAGTCCCCTGATCAAGTATAACAAAGTCCCCTGATCGAGTATAACAAAGTCCTCTGATCGAGTATAACAAAGTCCCCTGAACGAGTATAACAAAGCCCCCTGTTCGAGTATAACAAAACCCCCTACTCGAGTATAACAAAGTCCCCTGTTCAAGTAAAACAAAGTCCCCTGAACGAGTATAACAAAGGCCCCTCATCGAGTTTAACAAAGTCCCCTCATCGAGTATAACAAAGTCCCCTGGCCGAGAATAACAAACTCCCCTGGTCGAGTATAACAAAGTCCTCTGATCGAGTATAACAAAGTCCCCTGATCGAGTATAACAAAGTCCCCTGATTGAGTTTAAAAAGTCCCCTGATCGAGTATAACAAAGTCCCCTGAATGATTTTAACAAAGGCCCCTGATCGAGTATAACAAAGTTCCCTGGTCGAGTATAACAAAGGTACCTCATCGAGTTTAACAAAGGCCCCTCATAGAGTATAACAAAGTCCCCTGGTGGAGTATAACAAAGGCCCCTCATCGAGTTTACCAAAGGCCCCTCATCGAGTATAACAAACTCCCCTGGTCGATTATAACAAAGGCCCCTGATCAAGTATAACAAAGCCCCCTGATCGAGTATAACAAAGCCCCCTCATCGAGTTTAACAAAGGCCCCTATTCGAATATAACAAAGACCCCTGAACGATTATAACGAAGGCCCCTGATCGAGTATAACAAAGTTCCCTGATCGAGTTTAACAAAGCCACCTGATCGAGTATAACAAAGACCCCTCATCGAGTATAACAAATTCCCCTGATCGAGTATAACAAAAGCCCCTGATCGAGTTTAACAAAGGCCCCTAATCGAGTATAACAAACTCCCCTGGTCGAGTATAAAAAAGCCCCCTGATCTAGTATAACAAAGCCCCCTGATCGAGTATAACAAAGTCCCCTAATCGAGAATAACAAAGTCCCCTGATTGATTATAACAAAGCCCCTGATCGAGTTTAACAAAGGCCCCTGATCGAGTATAACAAGTCCTGATAAAGGCCTTAACCAAAGTCCCCTGGTCGAGAGTATAACCAAGGTGCCTCATCGGAGGAGTTTAACAAAATCCCTCATCGAGTATAACAAAGTCCCTGAATTAAAGTATAACAAACTCCCCTGGTCAAGAGTATAACAAAAGGTCCCTGATCGAAAATTATAACAAAGTCCTCTGATCGAGTATAACAAAGTCCCCTGAACGAGTATAACAAAGCCCCCTGATCGAGTATAAGAAAACCCCCTACTCGAGTATAACAAAGTCCCCTGATCAAGTATAACAAAGTCACCTGAACGAGTATAACAAAGGCCCCTCATCGAGTTTAACAAAGGCCTTTCATCGAGTATAACAAAGTCCCCTGGCCGAGAATAACAAACTCCCCTGGTCGAGTATAAAAAAGCCCCCTGATCTAGTATAACAAAGTCCCCTGAACGATTATAACAAAGGCCCCTGATCGAGTATAACAAAGGCCCCTGATCGAGTATAACAAAGTTCCCTGGTCTAGTATAACAAAGGCCCCTCATCGAGTTTAACAAAGGCCCCTCATCGAGTATAACAAAGTCCCCTGGCCGAGAATAACAAACTCCCCTGGTCGAGTATAACAAAGTCCTCTGATTGAGTATAACAAAGTCCCCTGATCGAGTATAACAAAGTCCCCTGATTGAGTATAAAAAGTCCCCTGATCGAGTATAACAAAGTCCCCTGAACGATTTTAACAAAGGCCCCTGATCGAGTATAACAAAGTTCCCTGATCGAGTTTAACAAAGCCACCTGATCGATTATAACAAAGACCCCTGATCGAGTATAACAAATTCCCCTGATCGAGTATAACAAAAGCCCCTGACCGAGTTTAACAAAGGCCCCTAATCGAGTATAACAAACTCCCCTGGTCGAGTATAAAAAAGACCCCTGATCGAGTATAACAAAGTCCCCTCAACGATTATAACAAAGGCCCCTGATCGAGTATAACAAAGTTGCGTGATCGAGTATAACAAAGCCCCCTGATCGAGTATAACAAAGTCCCCTGATCGAGAATAACAAAGTCCCCTGATCGAGTATAACAAAGGCCCCTGATCGAGTTTAACAGGGCCCATGATCGAGTATAACAAAGTCCCCTGGTCAGTATAACAAAAGGCCCTCATCGAGGTTTAACAAAAAAAGGCCCTTCATCATTCATAGTCCCTGGTCGAGTATAACAAACTCCCTGGTCGATTATAACAAAGGCCCCTGATCCAAGTATAACAAAGCCCCTGATCCAGGTATAACAAAAAGCCCCCCTCATCTGAAGGTATAACAAAATCCCTGATCAAAGTATAACAAAGTCTCCTGAACAGAATAGAACAAAAAAGTCCCTAATCAGGTTTAACAAAGGCCCCTATTCGAGTATAAAAAAGTCCCCTGATCCGGTATAACAAAGTCCCCTGAGCGAGTATAACACAGTCCCATCATCGAGAATAACAAAGTCCCCTCATCGAATATAACAATGTCCCCTGATCGAGTATAACAAAGTCCCCTGATCGAGTAGAACAAAGCCCCCTCATCGGTGTATAACAAAGGCCCTTCATCGAGTATAACAAAGTCCCCTGATCGAGTATAACAAAGTTTCCTGATCGAGTAAAACAATGCCCCCTGATCGAGTATAACAAAGTCCACTGATCGAGAGTATAACAAAAGTCGCCTGATTGAGTATAACAAAGGCCCCTGATGGAGTTAAACAAAAGGCCCTGATCGAGGTATAACCCAAGTCCCTGAGTCGGTATAACAAAGGCCCCTGATCGAATATAACAAGTCCCCCTTATGTCGAGAATAAAGAAAAGTCCCTGATCGAGTATAACAAAGCCCTGATCCAGAGCCCTAACAAGGTCCTGAGCGAGTATAACAATGTCGTCTGGTCGAGTATAACAAAAACCCCTGATCGAGTATAACAAAGGCCGCTGATCGAGTATAACAAAGTTCCCTGATCGAGTATAACAAAGCCCCCTGATCGAGAATAACAAATTCCCTGGTCGAGTATAACAAATTCCCCTGGTCGAGTATAACAAAGTCCCCTGATCGAGTATAACAAAGTCCCCTGATCGAGTATAACAAAGTTCCCAGAACGATTATAACAAAGGCCCCTGATCGAGTATAACAAAGTCCCCTGGTCGAGTATAACAAAGGTACCTCATCGAGTTTAACAAAGGCCCCTTATAGAGTATAACAAAGTCCCCTGGTCGAGTATAACAAAGGCTCCTCATCGAGTTTACCAAAGGCCCCTCATCGAGTATAACAAAGTTCCCTGGTCGAGTATAACAAACTCCCCTGGTCGATTATAATAAAGGCCCCTGATCAAGTATAACAAAGCCCCCTGATCGAGTATAACAAAGCCCCCTCATCGAGTTTAACAAAGGCCCCTATTCGAATATAACAAAGTCCCTTGAACGAT
>NW_024718933.1:0-9457 GCF_018991925.1 Homarus americanus | reverse complement strand
ATCGTTACTAGTAATATTGATATTCATCAACATATTTTCTATACTGTCGTTATATACCTTATGAACTTTTGGAAACTGTGCTAGGTTTTCATTTGTGAATACGGAGCGAAAATGACTATTTAACGTACTACACATTTCTAACTCATCATCAGTCATTTCTCCTGTCGTAGTTTTAAGGGGACCTATTGTATCTCTAACCTTTGATTTATACAGTTGATAAAAAGCTTTGGGGGGTATATTTCGATTCGTTTGCTACCTTGATTTCATAATTTCTCTTTGCTTTCCTAATTTCTGTTTATACCTGTCTTGTTAGGTTCTGATAGTAACCAAGTAAGTGATTTTCGCCTTTCTTAACTTTTCTATATACTCCTTTCTTTTTCCCTTAGAAGATCTAAGAGTCTATTATTCATCCATTTTGGTTGGTTCCGTATCGATCTGAATTTTCTTTTAGGGATGTGTTTATTTTGGGCATTATTGATTGTCGCAATAAATTGTTCATAAGTAGCTGCTAAATTAAATTCGGGGTTATCCCGTCCTAAGTTGACAGTTTCCGGAGGTGTGCGGGGGATTAATCTTTTGACCATAGGGTCATCCCTTAGGTCTCTCCTTATGCTACCGTAATTAGCATTCCTAAAATCCGGGATCAAGGCCGAATTTTCCTTCTTCCTGCCATCCCATATTATGTTAAAATATATGGCTTTATGATCACTGTTTCCTAGTTCGTCTCCAATCCCAACATCTTTTACTAGATTTTCATTATTATTGAGAACTAAATCAAGGATATTATTTCCTCTAGTGGGCAAGTTTATAAATTTATATATAAAACTATCCTGTACTACTTCTATAAAATCTTCAGATTCATTATCGCTAAGTTGATTTTTCCAATCTATGCCTGAAAAGTTGAAATCGCCTAGAATACATACATTGTTTCTATCAGATGCCTTTTTTATTTCCTCCCATAGCAATTTACCATCGTTCCTACTCAAATTAGGTAGTCTATATATAACACCAATGACTACGGATTCACTGCCCTCACCAATCTCTACCCAAATACTTTCATTGTCGCTATTTGTTTTAATGTTTGATTTATTGCAGCCTTTTAATGACACCCTGATATACACTACTACACCGCCACCTCTCCTTCCTACTCTGTCAAATTTAAATAGGTTATATCCTGGAATATGAAATTCTGCTAAAAATGCTTGCTGTTTGAATTTATCCATGTTTCCGTTATTGCAATTATATCTATGTTCTCTTTACTAACAATGGCCCTGAGCTGGTCCATTTTGTTACACAGGCTTCTACTATTAGTATAATAAACACTCAATATATTTCTTCCGTTTCTATCTGTTTTACATTTATTACTTTTATGTTTGTTATTATGACTAACTATATTTTCAGCATTATCTACTTCTCAGCCACTACCCCCAGGACCTGCTTGTTTTTGACTTCTACTTTTCCTCGACCCTCTCTACTGGCGAAACCCCTTCGAGTGACAATTTCACGCCCAGGGACGAGACAACGCCTTTTACCCTCACGCAGACAAGTGTACTCACAAGTATAGTACAGGTAGTCGTTGCCATAAAATCGTTGCCCGTCATCAATGAATGCCCAACCATTGTTTGCACACTGTTTTTCCAGTCGGCAATTAATAGCAATTGCCCTGGACAGCCATTCACGACCAACCCCTCTTCTAGGCAAGACACCACATACTATCGGGACCCCTCCCCTATCTCTAATCTTCCCCAGCGCCTCCCTATAACTCTTGAAAAGTTCCTCACTCCTAACCTTACCTATGTCGTTTCCCCCCACACTAAGACACACTACTGGATTGGTACCCTCCCCTGACAAAACTCTGTCTAACCTCTTGGCTACATGCCCTATCCCAGCCCCAGGAAAACATACCCTAGTCCTACGTTTCCTATCTCTCGCACAAAAAGCCCAATCCATAAACCTCACCTGGCTGAAGATTGTGAAGTGAGATGCAGTGAAGATTGTGAAGCGAGATGTAGTGAAGATTGTGAAATAAGATTATAAAGTAAACTGTAGTAATTGAGGTTAAACGAACGCTGGTTATTCTGTAGTGTATCCGTGTCTTGTTAACGTGGAACCAACATGGCGGTGGTTCTCAATATAGATACGTTATTTTGCCAGGAATTTCTGTCAAAACAAAATATGAATCAACCATATTTAGCCTAAATTAACCTAACGGCTTTATTATATATTCTAAGTTTTTTAAGTTGGATAGATCAGATCAGGTTAGGTTAAGTCAGGTTGGGTTAGGTTAGGTTAGTTTTGTTAATTTTGCCACTTAGAGGCTAGTTTATTGTGCCCTCCATACTCATCCTGTCAGCTGTAGCACAGAGAGATTACAAAGTGGTGTTAGATGAGGTAGGTGGTTAAGTTAAGTTTCAATAGGTTAGGTTAGATTATGTCAGGTTAGGTTAAGTTAGGTTAGGTAGGTAATAAGTAGATAGGTTATGTTAGGTAGGTGGGAAAGTTAGGTTTGATTAGGTTAGCTTATGTCAGACGGGGAGGTTAGGTTAGATTATGTCAGGTTAGGTTAGATTATGTCAGGTTAGGTCAGATTACGTCCGGTTAGTTTAGATTATGTCAGGTTAGGTTAGATTATGTCAGGATAGGTTAGATTATGTCAGGTTAGGTTAGATTACGTCAGGTTAGGTTAGATTATGTCAGGTTAGGTCAGATTACGTCAGGTTAGGTTAGATTATGTCAGGTTAGGTCAGATTACGTCAGGTTAGGTTAGATTATGTCAGGTTAGGTTAGATTATGTCAGGTTAGGTTAGATTATGTCAGGTTAGGTTAGATTATGTCAGGTTAGGTTAGATTATGCCAGGTTAGGTCAGATTACGTCAGGTTAGGTTAGATTATGTCAGGTTAGGTAAGTAGGTAGAGGTGGGTAAAAAAGGTTAGGTTAGGTCGGCAGATTTTAGTGTAGGAGCTTAAGTAATCCCGTAAAAATTTCATGTTAATTTTTGACACCATACATTATAATAATCCTTATAAACTATGTTAAGGAACTGTGGTGTCATTTTTTCTGAACGGTTTATTATAAGTTTTATGCCTTTAAAGAAGTTTTATCAAAGAGCGGCGTAATGAACCACAGATGTATTACCATTAAGTCCTAATTAACTTAAAACATGACTAATAACCTATGAACATGTAGTATTATATGATTACAATTTAACATAATATATCATGAATGCTGTTATAATATCATAAGTGTGTTACAAACATGGTTGCTCATATATGCCATCCTGTCTCTGGCAAAAAAGAGATTGCAGTAAGTAAAATTATTTGCTAAAGACAAACACTGGAAATTAAACATATACATATTACCATTATCTGAAAAGCTTAGAACCACCGTTTTATATTTATTAAAAGTTTGTAGTGTTATACATCATGTGTAAACAAGTCACAAGTTATTATTTACGACATTGCTTCAGTCCTCGTCATCAGAGTCTTCTGTGTACAACAGATTCCTTCACCTTGTTTAGGCATTTCTCATCATCTGCTTGACAGTTACACATCTCGGTGCATGTCATGCTATTCTTTCTTTCATCCACCATTATGCTCTAATTGTGAAAGCATTTCACTGTCTGCATCACAAGACCACAGAAGAGCTTGATACCTTCCTCGCAATATATGATACTTTAGAGTTGCTGCAGTCGCTGGTAGTTCTCCAGCTTCTGCCTGCGTTTTCTTGAAGAGATGCCATCTAAGTTATGACAGTTTAGTGAAAGTCATTCGTGGACAGTAGAGCTTAAATACAAATTCCTTTAGACCAATAAACATGTCTGCTGGAGGGCATTTGGTCTACTCAGCATCTTGAATGTATCTAGGACTTTTGTGTTAGATTTCATCAAAGTGCTCCAACATGCTTTCTTTCCTTTGCCAACAAATTTTCCAATGCAGTCAGATCCTGTGAAGGCATGGAAACCTGTAAGGCTCTCTGCCCAATGTGTCGTCGCTCACCAGTTCCTGTTTTCATACTTGTATTTTCTCCAAGTTGAGGCTGCTTTAATATGCCAAACACATCAGTGTCTGGTGACTTGATATGTACAGTGCTGCCCTTCTGTGATGCATATACTGTGTGTCCTGCTTAAGTTCTATGTAACTTGTGATATAAATTTGATGGTTGAAGCTCCTATTTGCTGCTTTCTCACCTACAGAAGATTAACCTGACATCTTTCCCAGATGTCACGGACCAACACACAAGCTTGACAAAATTTTCATAATTTTGTCTTCCAACTTCATATATGCACATAGATTGTCATATTTGGCATTTTCTGCATTACAGCTCCAGTTACCAAGTTTAAAAGAGCATCATTTTCCTGGGATTACAGTCACCAATAACATTGTGTAGCTTCTGTACATCAGCATATTGACGGCTGACAATAGCTGTAGAGAGCTCATGGTGTTCTGTTCTTTTGTAATCTGTATGAGTTTGATATTTTATGTAATGAACTTAATTTGAAAACCCAAATGGTAGTATATGATCTTTTATCACCTTAGACACTCTGTGCGTCATGCCTCTCAAGTGATTTTTTCCTCTCTTACTTCTCTGGACAAATACGACCTTTATCCCATCAGAAAAAAATATCACCATATATTTTCTTAATCTACAGGTGCCAAGGTTTAAAATGACGGATGGTGTTAAAAATTAACCTGAAATTTTTACGTGACCACATATTGTCTTGTTGAGTTTCTGAGAGAACTTCACGGCTAAATAGCGCCTCTGTATTGATAGCCGGTACATGTCGTAATATCCACCGCTCATAGTTAAATCTTTATGTCCGTTTATTTTGTCCTAATTTAAGTATCAAAGAGTGTTTTTATTTTTAAGTATCTTAAGTATCTTTTTTCCTCACTCTTAAGTATCTAAGTATGATGTTTTTTTCATTTTAAGTAACTAACCATATTTTTGTTTTCATTATAAAATGTGATTGATATAGACAACAGAAGTAAATATCAGCTGGAGGTCGTAAACGAAGCTGATGTGAAGTATTTTGACTCACTGTTCCCATGAACTAATTGCTTCTCTGGTTTATACCGAAGAAATAAAACCGTCAACGAACCATCCGATTCAAATGTGTCTTAGGCGATACAGGGTGTTTAGGCGTCATTCTGATACCAAGAATGACTTTGTGTACTGTGGTGAAGCTGGGGGTAGGATAGGGTTGGGTTGGGTTGGGATGGGTTAGGATTACGCATGTGTGGGTATATTCTGTCGCATTTTATAGGTATCTTGCGTCTTTTCTTTATTCCTTCTTTATCATGAGTATCTGTGCCTATTAATACACCACCTCGCAGGATAGTGGAAGAGGAATGGATAGTAACTAGATAATATTCTTCTTACATATACCTTAGCTTGATTACAGGTAACACCAGGTAGAAGTTACGTGACTCTTAAGAGTTTTCCTCGACTTGGCTGATTCAACTGTAAGACTTGCTGTATTTATCCTTATTAAAATCCTCCACCTGTAAGACCCTCCACTTGTAAGACTCTCCACCTGTAAGACTCTCCACCTGTAAGACCCTCCACTTGTAAGACTCTCCACTTGTAAAACCCTTTATGGATTTGAAATACCTTCTCGTCTTGACTCCACTAGTACTGTACACACCCTCTCTAGCCTTAGTTTTCAGTAATGTTGAAGTATATAATGAAGACTCACAGCTCATGGGTTAGAAAAACAAAAGATGCTTGTTTTATTTATTTATTTATTTATTTATTTATAGCTTATTTTAGAATCCCCGAAAGTTAGAACAAAATGGCTGACGGGACTCACAAGCGGGCGATGTTTACAGTATGGACCAAGAATAAAAAATAAATGAAAAATAAAATAAATAAATCGTAAATTGGTGCATTGTTTCTCCAGGGGTACTTATAGAAGTACAAATGTTCTCCAGCAGTGGGTAACGATCATAGCCACGTATAGAGCTTCTAACGCAGGTAGATTGATATAGATGCATTACCTGGAGTTAGTGGGTTACAGGGGCCTCCTACACGATAATATTAAAGGTGTTTTTTCCTTCTGTTTGTGGCACTTGAGGTGTTTAGGTTAGGTTTAATTAAAATGGTTTAGTTATAATAGTTATATTACGATAAGTTAAGTTGAATTTAGAACTTTTGATTTGCATATATCGTGTTTTAGAAGGATTTGTTAGCTACTAAGTTTAATTTGGATAAGTTTAGTTTAATTTAGATCATTTGATTTTACAAGGTCGTATTATAATGACTGGGAACCATATAGAAAACTGTTAGAGAAGTAAATATTTCTACGGCAGTGAATGAGTAAGTCAATAAGTGGTGTATAGAGCTGCTGACGCAACTTAAACGGTATATACTGTACATTATATGTTATCAGAGCTTTCCTGTTGTACGTAACCGCCTCCGCCAAAGTGTCTTACTGGCTCATGTGAAGATTAGCCTCTAGTTTATTTAACCTCAAGATTAACTACACTGGCACTGCCTGACCTGACCTGACCTGACCTACCCTACCCTACCCTACCCTACCCTACCCTACCCTACCCTACCCTACCCTACCCTAACCTAACCTAACCTAACTTAACTTCCCAAGTAGCGTTAGGTTAATCATTAGTTGAAATAAGCTGGGAGGGTTAATCTTCAGGTAATCTATCTTAATTAACAATTTTGGTCAGGTGAGGCCTTCCTTACCTTACTCTCGAGAGCAGGAGGAGGAGGACTTGCTAACGTTTGGCAGATCATCGGCCAACCAAGGCAGATATTGAATACCCTTTTTGTTTACCTTCGTGGCTTAAGAAATCACATCTTAACACCATAAGACTGATTCGTTTCAATACAATAATACAGTAATTGATTATTGTATTCTAATAAAAATTTACGGTGTATCTTGTGAACCAGATTTATTGTTTGACCTTAGTGAATGAGAAACTGGTGGAGGTGTATTGTGGTAAACATCCTTAAGAGCAGCTCTGTGTGTTCTTACGACCTCAAAGTAACACAAAAGGTAGCCAATATCTACCCTTGATCAGTCACTTTATGTAGATGTCAATTGTGTCATTTTCTAGACTTAGTGCCCCCTGGAGGAGAAAGTAAATACAATGTTGATATATTTTGGTCACAACACACACTAGTAGATTATTTTTCCTTTTTAACTAAATAATTAACACTATGAAGCTAACTAATTATATAACTCAAAGATGGTAACCAATATGGCGTCGATATTGTTCACATACTCTATGATAAATAGATGTATTGTCTGTTTAATTTTAGGGAAGAATTTAATTTATAAACTTTTGAGAATCTGGATACAGGAGTTTTGTCTGTGTGTGTGTGTGTGTGGTGATGATGACGCATACTTTCCTCTGCAGTGAAAAAAATATCTTGACAGTGCAAAGTTTAACTGTAAGCCGAAGGAACGTTTGTAATGTGACTTGTTATGTGAAATTGTAACTTGAAATTCTTTGTGAAAAAATATTTCCCTATAAAGTTTGGCAATAAATGAAGTATTACATCAAGGTGTAACTTGTAGTTCCTTGTGGAGTAATTACCTATGTGGACGATACAGCTACTCCAGGGTGTAAGACCTAGAGTAGAAAGTCTTTAGACCTTACCTGAGGTTGAAAGACTCTTATAGTGGAACGTCTTAGGTATTGAAACTTTAATTACAGTAAATAAAATATAATCTACCTAAATATTCCTTCACCTGGCGACAACTAATGATACAGGTGGTGTAATAGCTCTTTAAAATTCCTCCGTTTGATATAATAATGACCACACATGAACTTATAATGTGCAATATCTTGATAACACATTAGCTGCAACATTACACATAGTCCAGTGTATGTGTAGTGAGGGACATCTACCTAAATGAGTTACAGAATGTGGAGTTGAGGCAAAAAAAGTTGGGACATGTTTGAGATCATCAGTTGAGCCAAACGTTTATACTCAATATTGTTTTAATGGTATTTTAGAGCGACCAAAAAATGTAAACAAAATGGCCGGCTAGGTGACACATACCTTACAAGAAATAAACATGAGAACGAACACACACACACACACACAAACACACACACACACACACACACACACACACACACACACACCAGTTTTACCCACATTATCACCAGACTATCGGCATACCTGGTCGGTGGACACCTGCCTCCTCCTCCTCCTCCTCACCTTGCTAATATGCTAATATGCTAATATGCTCTGGTATGTTCCAGTCTATTTAAGATATGCTCCCATCTATCTTAAAGAGCTTATGCTAGGTTGGTCTGATATGCTCCTCAAAGACTATGCTGATATACTCTTGTCATCTGATATGCTATTATGTTCATATCACTCTAAAGGATATACTAATATGTTCTGATATGTTGGTATGGTTCTGTCTCTCAGAGGGTGTGCTGATGTACTATAAGAGCATATGGGGTATGCTGATATACTTGGTTATGTAGCTAGGCTCATATCTCTCTTACAGGGTATGCTAATATACCCTGATATGCTTGCATCTATCTCTGAGCGTATACTGGTTGACTGTAATGACATAAGAGATATGCTGGTATGCTTCTAAGGGAATATGTTAACATACTCTAATAATAATTTGAAATGAGGTTAGCTATACCTTAGATTCAGGGGATATACTGATATGATATGAATTAACCTAGAAGTATACTGATATGTTCTCAAGGCATTCAGGGATCTGTTAGTATGCTTCGACATACTTTCGGAACAAGGTAAACTGGACCTTCAGAAGATAGGGTGATATGCTGACATATTCTGATGGATCTAAGAGAGAGTGGAAGACTATGAGAGCTAGTTAATATACTCAGGTCTGTTGATATCCCTTCATGGCACTTGGGATATATGGTAATATACTCCGATGTGTCTCTTTGGATATACTGATATGCCACTAATGGGTCCCCAGAAAGCAGGAGACAAGTTGATCTGCTTCGAGGACACTAATCTGTATAATGATTTTTTCCCTGACTGTTAAGAAGCATACTGGTATATTTCAAATGTTGCTTAGTATTATAGTATACTTTGGGCTGTTCTGAACATATTTCACAGCTGATTTTCAGAAATATATGCTGCTGTCACTGGCTTGTTTATTCCGGAGACATTGATTATACTTTGAGTATGTTGATATGCTTTGTTACCAGTCAAGGAATATGCTGATATGTTCTGACACTTCTCAGTGATTACCCTGATATACTTAGATACCTGACAGTATTTATTGAGTATAGTGTCCTATACTCTGATGTCATTCTAGTGATATGCTGATGAGCTGACATACCGCTTTATGTAACTGTGATATATTGAATCATATACATCCATTCCTCACGCTTAATATATATGATATTCTAAACAATGCTGATATTATTTATGTTATACCCTGATTATATACTAACATACTACAGTGTCATTTATAGTGTATGATATTAAACATTC
>NW_024718932.1:0-14018 GCF_018991925.1 Homarus americanus | reverse complement strand
CCTTTGTTATGCTCCGACAGGGGCCTTTATATACTCGATCAAGTGGACTTTTTATACTCGACCAGGGCCTTGTTATGCTCCGACAGGGACTTTGTTATACCTCGATCATGAGATTCCCTTGTTATACCTGGATGAGGGGTTTTGTTGCAATCGACCAGGGCCTTTTGTTATGCTCTCGATCAGGGGCCTTTTTATACTCGATCAGGGCCTTTTGTTTTACTCAACCAAGGACTTTGTTATACTCAACCAGGGACTTTGTTATACTTGATCAGGGACTTTTTGTTATACTCCGACCAGGGGCCTCTTTGTTATGCTCGGATTAGGGACCTTTTATTATACCTAATCATGAGACTTTGCTATACCCGGCGAGGGGTTTTTGTTATAAATCTCCACCAGGGGCCTTGTTATGCTCGACAGGGGCCTTTGTTATACCTCGATCAGGGCCTTGTTTTACCAACCAAGGACTTCGTTATACTCAACCAGGGACTTTTTGTTACTTGTGATCAGGGGACTTTGTTATACCTCGACCAGAGGCCTTTGTTATGCTCGATCAGCGGACTTTGCTATACTCGATCAGGGGACTTTGTTATACTCGGTCAGTGGTGTTTGTTAGATCTTCGACCCGTACTCTTGTTATAGTCGATCAGGGACTTGTTACACCTCGTATCAGGGTATGGCGTTATACGCCGCATCAGGATATTACGTTATAATGCCATCAAAGGATATGTTATACCTGACGCTGTATATATATGTTATTTCCGCGATCAAGGGATTTTGTTAAAGTCGATCAGGGGACTTTTGTTATACCTGACCAGCTTGGACTTTGTTGTACCTCGATCAGGTATAGCGTTATACGCTATTTGGGTGATATGTTTATACTCGATCAGGGACTTTGTTATACCGACCAGGGACTTCTCTTATACCTCGCATCAGGGACATTTTTATACCTCTAATCAGGGCCTTTGTTATGCCTCGATCAGGAGACTTTGTTATACTCTGATGGGGGACTTTGTTATACCTGACCATGGGACATTGTTTATACTCGATTAGGACTTTGTTATACCTCGATCATGTGAAATTGTTATACCTCGATCAGGGGCTTTGTTATACTCGACCAGGGCCTTTGTTATGCTCTTATCAAGGGCCTTTGTTATAATTCGATTAGGGGCCTTTTGTTATATTCGACCAAAACTTTTTATCCTCGACCAGGGGACTTTGTTATACTCGGGCTTAGGGACTTTGTTATACCTCTATCATGAGACCTTTGTTATACCTCGATTAGGGCCTATTTATACCGACCAGGGTCTTTTTATACTCTACCTAGGAGCGTTAATATACTGATCAGGGGACTTTTGTTATATCACCTCGGTCAGTGGAATTTGTTATATTCGATCAGGGGACTTTGTTATAGTCGATCAGGGGACTTTGTTACCTCGACCAGCTGACTTTTGTTATACCCTGATCAGGTATATGTTGCACGCGATCAGGGATATGTTATACCTGATCAGGGGACTTTGTTACATGACCAGGGACTTTGTTATACTCAACCAGGGACTTTTTGCTCGACCAGGGACTTTGATATAGTCGATCATGGACTGAGTCATAGTCGATAAGGGGACTTTGTTATACTCGATCAGATGACTTTTGTTATGCTTGATCAGGGTATATGTTATACGTATCAAGGGATATAAGAGTACTCGATCAGACTTTTGTTATACTGATCAGGGAACTTGTTAGCTCGATCAGGGGAATTTTTATACTCGACCAGGGCCTTTTGTTATGCTCGAATAGGGATTCCCGTTATACCTCGATCAGGGACTTTTTATACCTCGACCAGGTGCCTTGTTATGCCTCGATTAGGGACTTTGTTATACCTCGATCATGAGAGATCCTTTGTTTTACCTGATGAGGGTGCTTTTGTTATACTCGACCAGGGGCTTCGCTATGCCCGACCAGGGGCCTCGTTATACCTGGATGAGGCGCCTTTTGTTATACTCCGGATGAGTTTTGTTTTACTCAACTGGGCGTGGGACTTTGTTATACTCAACCAGGGGACTTTGTTATACTTGATCAGGGGACTTTGTTATACTCGACCAAAACTTTGTTATACTTAACCAGGAGACTTTGTTATACCTCGACCAGGGGACCTTTGTTATACCTCTAACAGGGACTCGGTATAAATTTAATAATTGATCAGACCTTTGTTATACTCGATGAGGGACTTTGTAATATCTGGATCAAGGGGCATTGTTATACTCCTAATCAGGTGCCTTTGTTATGCTCGATAGCGGACTTTGTTATATTCGATCAGCTGACATTGTTATATATTGGATGAGGGACTGTTATACTAGACCGTGGACTTTGTTGCTATAATTCGATTAGGGGACTCGGTTATACTCGATCATGAGACTTTTTTATACTCGATTAGGGGGCCTATTTATACCTCTAATTCAGGGTCTTTTACAATTCGTCCAGGAGCGTTAATATACTGAATAGGGACTTTGTTATACCTGGTCAGTGACTTTGTTACATTCGATCAGGGGACTTTGTTATAGTCGATCAGGGACTTGTTATACTCACCAGCTGGACTTTGTTATACCTCGATCAGGTATATGTTATACGCGATCAGGGATATGTTATACTGATCAGGGACTTTGTTATACTCGACCAGGGAATTTGTTATACTCGACCAGGGACTTTTTGCTCGACCAGGGGACTTTGGTTATAGTCGATCAGGACTTTGTTATAATCGATGATGGGGCCTTTGCATACTCGACCAGGGGCCAGTCTTTCTTATGCTCGACCAGGGCCTTTGTTATACTCGATCAGGGCCTTTATATACCTCGATGAGGGCCTTTGTTTTACTCAACCAAGTGACTTTGTTATACCTAATCAGGGGACTTT
Organism: Homarus americanus; assembly: GCF_018991925.1. Classification (NCBI taxonomy): domain Eukaryota; kingdom Metazoa; phylum Arthropoda; class Malacostraca; order Decapoda; family Nephropidae; genus Homarus; species Homarus americanus. Next base: position 11,114 of record NW_024718932.1, on the reverse strand, counting down.
GTCACTCAACCAAAACTTTGTTATACTTCTGACCAAGTTTAATTTTGTTATACTCGACCAGGGACTTTGTAATACCAAACCAGGGACTTTTTACCTCGACCAGGGACTTTTGTTATGGTCGATCAGGGACTTTTGTTAAAGTCGATCAGGGACTTTTGTTATACCTCGACCAGCTGACTTTGTTATACCTCGATCAGGTATATATGTTATACGAATAAGGGATATGTTATAATTGATCAGGGACCTTTGTTATACCTGACCAGGACCTTTTGTTATACTCTCGATCAGGGACATTTTTATAATTTAATGAGGGCCTTTTGTTATGCCTCGCATCAGGGACTTTGTTATACCTGATGAATGGGATCCTTGTTATACCTCGCATCATGGACATTGTTATACTGATTAGGGGACTTGTTATACTCGATCATGTACTGGTTATACCTTTTCGATCAGGGGGCTTTTATACTCTACTCAGGGCCTTTGTTATGCCTCAAAAGGGCCTTTGTTGCACCTCGATCAGGGCCTTGTTTTACTCCGCAACCAAGGAACTTTGTTATACTCAACCAGGGGACTTTGTTATATATGATCAGAGTGACTTTATATACCTCGACCAGGGGCCTTTGTTATGCTCGATCAGCGTAGTTTGTTATATTCGATCTGTAATTTCGTTATACTCGATCAGGTATATGGTTATACGCGATCAGGATATGCTTATACTCGAATAAATTTGCCATACCTTAGGACCAGGGACTTTTTTTGCTCGACCAGGGACTTTGTTATAAAGTGGATCAGGGGACTTTGTTATAGTCGATCAGGGAATTTTTATACTGCATCAGGGCTTTTGTTATACTCGATTAGGGACTTTGTTATACCTCGATTAGGGACTTTACTCGACCAGGTGCCTTTGTTATACCTGGATTAGGACTTGTTATACTCGATCATGAGACTTTGTTATACCTCGATTAGTGGCCTATTTATACTGACCAGGGGTCTTTTTATACTCGACCAGGAGCGCTAATATACTCGAATAGGGACTTTGTTATACTCGACCAGCTGACTTTGTTATACTCGATCAGGGTATATGTTATACGCGATCAGGGGATATGTTATACTCGATCAGGGGACTTTGTTATACTCGACCAGGGAAATTTGTTATACTCAACCAGGGGACTTTTTTTGCTCGACCAGGGGACTTTGTTATAGTCGATCAGGGGACTTTGTTATAATCAATCAGGGGGCTTTGTTATACTCGACCAGGGGCCTTTGTTATGCTCGACCAGGGGCCTTCGTTATACTCGATGAGGGGCCTTTGTTATACTCGATGAGGGGCCTTTGTTTAACTCAACCAAGGGACTTTGTTATACATAATCAGGGGACTTTGTTATACTCAACCAAAACTTTGTTATACTTGACCAGGAGACTTTGTTATACTCCACCAGGGGACTTTGTAATACTCAACCAGGGGACTTTTTTTTACTCGACCAGGGGACTTTGTTATGGTCGACCAGCTGACTTTGTTATACTCGATCAGGATATATGTTATACGCAATCAGGGGATATGTTATACTCGATCAGGGGACTTTGTTATACTCGACCAGGGGACTTTGTTATACTCGATCAGGGGACATTTTTATACTCGATGAGGGGCCTTTGTTATGCTCGATGAGGGGACTTTGTTATACTCGATGAGGGGACTTTGTTATACTCGACCATGGGACATTGTTATACTCGATTAGGGGAATTTGTTATACTCGATCATGTGACTTTGTTATACTCGATCAGGGGGCTTTGTTATACTCGACCAGGGGCCTTTGTTATGCTCGACAAGGGGCCTTTGTTATACTCGATCAGGGGCCTTTGTTATACTCGACCAAATCTTTTGTTATACTCGACCAGGGGAGTTTGTTATACTCGACCAGGGCTGTTATACTCGACCAGGGGACTTTTTTATACTCGATCAGGGGACTTTGTTATAGTCGATGAGGGGACTCTGTTATAGTCGATCAGGAGACTTTGTTGTACTCGATCAGGGGCCTTTGTAATACTCGATGAGGAGACTTTGTTATACTCGATCAAGGGCCTTTGTTATGCTCGGTCAGGGGACGTTGTTATTCTCGTTCAGGGGACTTTTTTATACTCGATTAGGGGACTTTGTTATCCTCGATCAGAGAACTTTGTTGTACTCGATCAGGGGACTTTGGTATACTCGATCAGGTTACTTTGTTATACTCGATCAGGGGACTTTGTAATATTCGATCAGGGGGTTTTGTTATACTCGACCAGGGGCCTTTGTTATGCTCGATCAGCGGACTTTGTTATACTCGATTAGGGGACTTTGTTATACTCGAGAACGGGACTTTGTTATACTCGATCATGAGGCTTTGTTATACTCGATCAGGGCCCTATTTGTAATCGACCAGGGGTCTTTTTATACTCGACCAGGGAGCGTTAATATACTCGATCAGGGGACTTTGTTATACTCGGTCAGTCGTCTTTGTTATATTTGATCAGGGGGACTTTGTTATACTCGATCGAAATTTTTTATATATTCGAACAGGGGCCTTTGTTGCTATGATTGGGGGACTTTGTTATCTCGATCAGGAACTTTTTATACTCGACCAGGGCGCTATTTATGCTCGATTAGGGGACTTTGTTATACTCGATCATGAGACTTGGTTATACTCGATGAGGGGGCTTTGCTATAATCGACCAGGGACCTTTGTTATGCTCAACCAGGGGCCTTTGTTATACTCGATCAGGGGCCTTTGTTTTACTCGATCAGGGGCCTTTGTTATGCTCGATCAGCGTAGTTTGTTATATTCGATCTGGGGACTTTGTTATACTCGATCAGGGGCCTTTGTTATACTCGACCAGGGGCCTTTGTTATGCTCGATCAGCGTAGTTTGTTATATTCGATCTGGGGACTTTGTTATACTCGATCAGGGGACATTTTTATACTCGACTAGGGGCCTTTGTTATGCTCGATGAGGGGACTTTGTTATACTCGATGAGGGGATTTTGTTATACTCGACCATGGGACATTGTTATACTCGATTAGGGGACTTTGTTATACTCGATCATGTGACTTTGTTATACTCGGTCAGGGGGCTTTGTTATACTCGACCAGGGGCCTTTGTTATGCTCGATTAGCGGACTTTGTTATACTCGATCAGGGGACTTTGTTATATTCGATGAGGGGACTTGTTATACTCGACCATGGGATTTTGTTATACTCGATTAGGGGACTTTGTTATACTCGATCATGAGACTTTGTTATACTCGATTAGGGGCCTATTTATACTCGACCAGGGGTCTTTTTATATTCGACCAGGGAGCGTTAATATACTCGATCAGGGGACTTTGTTATACTCGGTCAGTGGACTTTGTTATATTCGATCTGGGACTTTGTTATAGTCGATCAGGGGACTTTGTTATACTCGACCAGCTGACTTTGTTATACTCGATCAGAGTATATGTTATACGCGATCAGGGGATATGTTATACCGATCAGGGGACTTTGTTATACTCATCCAGGGACTCGACCAGGGGACTTTTTTATACTCGATCAGGGAACTTTGTTATAGTCGATGAGGGGACTCTGTTATAGTCGATCAGGAGACTTTGCTGTACTCGATCAGGGCCTTTGTAATACTCGATCAGGAGACTTTGTTATACTCGATCAAGGGCCTTTGTTATGCTCGGTCAGGGGACGTTGTTATTCTCGTTCAGGGGACTTTGTTATACTCGATTAGGGGACTTTGTTATCCTCGATCAGAGAACTTTGTTGTACTCGATCAGGGGACTTTGGTATACTCGATCAGGTTACTTTGTTATACTCGATCAGGGGACTTTGTAATATTCGATCAGGGGGTTTTGTTATACTCGACCAGGGGCCTTTGTTATGCTCGATCAGCGGACTTTGTTATACTCGATTAGGGGACTTTGTTATACTCGATAACGGGACTTTGTTATACTCGATCATGAGGCTTTGTTATACTCGATCAGGGCCCTATTTGTAATCGACCAGGGGTCTTTTTATACTCGACCAGGGAGCGTTAATATACTCGATCAGGGGACTTTGTTATACTCGGTCAGTCGTCTTTGTTATATTTGATCAGGGGACTTTGTTAGACTCGATCAGGGGAATTTTTTATACTCGAACAGGGGCCTTTGTTATGCTCGATTAGGGGACTTTGTTATACTCGATCAGGAGACTTTTTTATACTCGACCAGGGGCCTTTGTTATGCTCGATTAGGGGACTTTGTTATACTCGATCATGAGACTTGGTTATACTCGATGAGGGGGCTTTGCTATAATCGACCAGGGACCTTTGTTATGCTCAACCAGGGGCCTTTGTTATACTCGATCAGGGGCCTTTGTTTTACTCGATCAGGGGCCTTTGTTATGCTCGATCAGCGTAGTTTGTTATATTCGATCTGGGGACTTTGTTATACTCGATCAGGGGCCTTTGTTATACTCGACCAGGGGCCTTTGTTATGCTCGATCAGCGTAGTTTGTTATATTCGATCTGGGGACTTTGTTATACTCGATCAGGGGACATTTTTATACTCGACTAGGGGCCTTTGTTATGCTCGATGAGGGGACTTTGTTATACTCGATGAGGGGATTTTGTTATACTCGACCATGGGACATTGTTATACTCGATTAGGGGACTTTGTTATACTCGATCATGTGACTTTGTTATACTCGGTCAGGGGGCTTTGTTATACTCGACCAGGGGCCTTTGTTATGCTCGATTAGCGGACTTTGTTATACTCGATCAGGGGACTTTGTTATATTCGATGAGGGGACTTGTTATACTCGACCATGGGATTTTGTTATACTCGATTAGGGGACTTTGTTATACTCGATCATGAGACTTTGTTATACTCGATTAGGGGCCTATTTATACTCGACCAGGGGTCCTTTTATATTCGACCAGGGAGCGTTAATATACTCGATCAGGGGACTTTGTTATACTCGGTCAGTGGACTTTGTTATATTCGATCTGGGACTTTGTTATAGTCGATCAGGGGACTTTGTTATACTCGACCAGCTGACTTTGTTATACTCGATCAGGGTATATGTTATACGCGATCAGGGGATATGTTATACTCGATCAGGGGACTTTGTTATACTCGACCAGGGGACTTTTTTCTGCTCGAGCAGGGGACTTTGTTATAGTCGATCAGGGGACTTTGTTATAGTCGATCAGGGGAATTTTTTATACTCGACCAGGGGCTTTTGTTATGCTCGATTAGGGGACTTTGTTATACTCGATCAGGGGAATTTTTTATACTCGACCAGGGGCTTTTGTTATGCTCGATTAGGGGACTTTGTTATACTCGATCAGGGACTTTTATACTCGACCAGGTGCCTTTGTTATGCTCGATTAGGGGACTTTGTTATACTCGATCATGAGACTTTGTTATACTCGATGAGGGTGCTTTGTTATACTCGACCAGGGGCCTTTTTTATGCTCGACCAGGGGAATTTTTTATACTCGACCAGGGGCTTTTGTTATGCTCGATTAGGGGACTTTGTTATACCCGATCAGGGGACTTTTTTATACTCGATCAGGTGCCTTTGTTATGCTCGATTAGGGGACTTTGTTATACTCGATCATGAGACTTTGTGATACTCGATGAGGGTGCTTTGTTATACTCGACCAGGGGCCTTTGTTATGCTCGACCAGGGGCCTTTGTTATACTTGATCAGGCGCCTTTGTTATACTCGATGAGGGGACTTTGTTGTACTCGACCATGGGACTTTGTTATACTCGATTAGGGGACTTTGTTATACTCGATCATGAGACTTTGTTATACTCGATGAGGGTGCTTTGTTATACTCGACCAGGGGCCTTTGTTATGCTCGACCAGGGGCCTTTGTTATACTCGATCAAGCGCCTTTGTTATACTCGGTGAGGGGCCATTGTTTTACTCAACCAAGGGACTTTCTTATACTCAACCAGGGGACTTTGTTATACTTGATCAGGGGACTTTGTTATACTCGACCAAAACTTTGTTATACTTGACCAGGAGACTTTGTTATACTCGACCAGGGGACTTTGTTATACTCGACCAGGGACTTTGGTATACTCGATCAGGGGACTGTGTTATACTCGATCAGGGGACGTTGTAATATTCGATCAAGGGGCTTTGTTATACTCGACCAGGTGCCTTTGTTATGCTCGATCAGCGGACTTTGTTATACTCGAGCAGGGGACTTTGTTATATTGGATGAGGGGACTTTGTTATACTCGACCGTGGGACTTTGTTATACTCGATTAGGGGACTTTGTTATACTCGATCATGAGACTTTGTTATACTCGATTAGGGGCCTATTTATACTCGACCAGGGGTCTTTTTATACTCGACCAGGGAGCGTTAATATACTCGATCAAGTGGACTTTGTTATACTCGGTCAATGTACTTTGTTATTTTCGATTAGGGGACTTTGTTATAGTCGATCAGGGGACTTTGTTATACTCAACCAGCTGACTTTGTTATACTCGATCAGGGTATATGTTATACGCGATCAGTGGATATGTTATACTCGATCAGGGGACTTTGTTATACTTGACCAGGGGACTTTGTTATACTCAACCAGGGGACTTTTTTTTTGCTCGACCAGGGGACTTTGTTATAGTCGATCAGGGGACTTTTTTATACTCGATCAGCTGACTTTGTTATACTCGATCAGGGTATATGTTATACGCGATCAGTGGATATGTTATACTCGATCAGGGAATTTGTTATACTCTCGACCAGGGACTTTTGTTATACCCAACCAGGGACAGCTTTTTTGCTCGACCAGGGACTTTGTTATAGTCTATCAGGACTTTGTTATAATGATCAGGGACCTTTATTATACTCTCGACCAGGGACTTTGTTATACTCAATCAGGGGAATTTTTATACTCGACTAGGGGCCTTTGTTATGCCTGGATTAGGGGACTTTGTTATACCTCGATCAGCTGTCTTTTCTATACTGGACCTCAGGGCCTTGTTATGCTGGGATTAGGGGGACTTTGTTATACCTTGTTATGAGACTTGCTGGTAGTTTTACGAGGGGCTTTGTTATACTCGACCAGGGGCCTTTGTTATTTTCGACCAGGGGCCTTTGTTATACTCGATTAGGTGCCTTTGTTATACTCGATCAGGGGCCTTTGTTTTACTCAACCAAGGGACTTTGTTATACTTGATCAGGGGACTTTGTTATACTCAACCAAAACTTTGTTATACTTGACCAGGAGACTCAGTTATACTCGACCAGGGGTCTTTGTTATGGTCGATCAGGGGACTTTGTTAAATTCGATCAGGGGACTTTGTTATACTCGACCAGCTGACTTTGTTATACTCGATCAGGGTATATGTTATACGCGATCAGGGGATATGTTATACTCGATCAGGGGACTTTGTTATACTCGACCAGGGGACTTTGTTATACTCGCTCAGGGGACATTTTTATACTTGACCAGGGGCCTTTGTTATGCTCGATCAGGGGATTTTGTTATACTCGATGAGGGGACTTTGTTATACTCGACCATGGGACATTGTTATACTTGATTAGGGGACTTTGTTATACTCGATTATGTGACTCTGGTATACTCGATCAGGGGGCTTTGTTATACTCGACCAGGGGCCTTTGTTATGCTCGACAAGGGGCCTTTGTTACACTCGATCAGGGGCCTTTATTATATTCGACCAAAACTTTGTTATACTCGACCAGGGGAGTTTGTTATACTCGACCAGGTGACTTTGTTATACTCGACCAGGGAATTTGGTATACTCGATCAGGGGATTTTGTTATACTCGACCAAAACTTTGTTATACTTGACCAGGAGACTTTGTTATACTCGACCAGGGGACTTTGTTATACTCGACCAGGGACTTTGGTATACTCGATCAGGGGACTGTGTTATACTCGATCAGGGGACGTTGTAATATTCGATCAAGGGGCTTTGTTATACTCGACCAGGTGCCTTTGTTATGCTCGATCAGCGGACTTTGTTATACTCGATCAGGGGACTTTGTTAGATTGGATGAGGGGACTTTGTTATATTCGACCGTGGGACTTTGTTATACTCGATTAGGGGACTTTGTTTTACTCGATCATGAGACTTTGTTATACTCGATTAGGTTCCTATTTTTACTCGACCAAGGGTCTTTTTATACTCGACCAGGGAGCGTTAATATACTCGATCAGGGGACTTTGTTATACTCGGTCAGTGGACTTTGTTATTTTCGATCAGGGGACTTTGTTATAGTCGATCAGGGGACTTTGTTATACTCAACCAGCTGACTTTGTTATACTCGATCAGGGTATATGTTATACGCGATCAGGGGATATGTTATACTCGATCAGGGGAATTTGTTATACTTGACCAGGGGACTTTGTTATACTCAACCAGGGGACTTTTTTTTTGCTCGACCAGGGGACTTTGTTATAGTCGATCAGGGGACTTTGTTATAGTCGATCAGGGGACTTTGTTATACTCGATCAGCTGACTTTGTTATTCTCGATCAGGGTATATGTTATACGCGATCAGGGGATATGTTATACTCGATCAGGGGAATTTGTTATACTCGACCAGGGGACTTTGTTATACTCAACCAGGGGACATTTTTTTGCTCGACCAGGGGACTTTGTTATAGTCTATCAGGGGACTTTGTTATAGTCGATCAGGGACTTTATTATACTCGACCAGGGGACTTTGTTATACTCAATCAGGGGAATTTTTTATACTCGACTAGGGGCCTTTGTTATGCTCGATTAGGGGACTTTGTTATACTCGATCAGCTGTCTTTTTTATACTGGACCAGGGGCCTTGTTATGCTGGATTAGGGGACTTTGTTATACTCGAACATGAGACTTTGCTATAGTCGATGAGGGGGCTTTGTTATACTCGACCAGGGGCCTTTGTTATTTTCGACCAGGGGCCTTTGTTATACTCGATCAGGTGCCTTTGTTATACTCGATCAGGGGCCTTTGTTTTACTCAACCAAGGGACTTTGTTATACTTGATCAGGGGACTTTGTTATACTCAACCAAAACTTTGTTATACTTGACCACTAGACTCAGTTATACTCGCCCAGGGGTCTTTGTTATGGTCGATCAGGGGACTTTGTTAAATTCGATCAGGGGACTTTGTTATACTCGACCAGCTGACTTTGTTATACTCGATCAGGGTATATGTTATACGCGATCAGGGGATATGTTATACTCGATCAGGGGACTTTGTTATACTCGACCAGGGGACTTTGTTATACTCGCTCAGGGGACATTTTTATACTTGACCAGGGGCCTTTGTTATGCTCGATCAGGGGATTTTGTTATACTCGATGAGGGGACTTTGTTATACTCGACCATGGGACATTGTTATACTTGATTAGGGGACTTTGTTATACTCGATTATGTGACTCTGTTATACTCGATCAGGGAGCTTTGTTATACTCGACCAGGGGTCTTTGTTATGCTCGACAAGGGGCCTTTGTTACACTCGATCAGGGGCCTTTATTATATTAGACCAAAACTTTGTTATACTCGACCAGGGGAGTTTGTTATACTCGACCAGGGGACTTTGTTATACTCGACCAGGGACTTTGGTTTACTCGATCAGGGGATTTTGTTATACTCGATCAGGGGACTTTGTTTTATTCGATGAGGGGGCTTTGTTATACTCGGCCAGGTGCCTTTGTTATGCTCGATCAGCGGACTTTGTTATACTCGATCAGTTGACTTTGTTATATTCAATGAGGGGACTTTGTTATTCTCGTCCATGGGACTTTGTTATACTCGATTAGGGGACTTTGTTATACTCGATCATGAGAGTTTGTTATACTCGATTAGGGGCCTATTTATACTCGACCAGGGGTAATTTTATACTCGACCAGGGAGCGTTAATATACTCGATCAGGGGACTTTGTTATACTCACTCAGTGGACTTTGTTATATTCGATCAGGGGACTTTGTTATAGTCGATCACGGGACTTTGTTATACTCGATTAGGGAATTTTTTATACTGGGGGCCTTTGTTATGCCTTCGATTAAGGACTTTATGATCAGAACTTTTTATACTGACCAGGGCCTTTGTTATGCTCGAATAGAGGACTTTGTTATACTCGATCATGAGACTTTGTTATACTCGATGAGGGCTTTGTATAATCGACCAGGGCGCTGTTATGCTCAACCAGGGACGCTGTTATAATCGATCGGGGCCTGACCATAGTCAGGGCTTGTTTTCAACCAAGAACTTTTTATACTCAACAGGGGACTTTGTTATACATGATCAGAGGACTTTGTTATACTCGACCAGGCGCTTTGTTGTTATGCTCGATCAGCATAGTTTGTTATATTCGATCTGGGGACTTTGTTATACTCGATCAGCTGACTTTGTTATACTCGATCAGGGTATATGTTATACGCGATCAGGGATATATTATACTCGATTAGGGACTTTGTTATACTCGACCAGGGACTTTTTCGACCAGGGGACTTTGTTATAGTCGATCGGGACTTTGTTATAGTCGATCAGAATTTTTATACTCGACCAGGGGCTTTGTTATACTCGGTTAAGGGACTTTGATACTCGATCAGGACTTTTATACTCGACCGGTGCCTTTTTATACTCGATTAGGGACTTTGTTATACTCGATCATGAGACTTTGTTATACTCGATTAGGGGCCTATTTATACTCACGAGGGATCTTTTATACTCGACCAAGGGTAATATACTCGAATAGGGACTTTGTTATACTCGGTCAGTGGACTTTATATTCGATCAGGGGACTTTGTTATAGTCGATCAGGGACTTTATACTCGACCAGCTGACTTTTGTTACTCTCGATCAGGGTATATGTTATACGCGATCGAGGATATCTTATACTCGATCAGGGACTTTGTTATACTCGACCAGGAAATTTGTTATACCAACCAGGACTTTTTCTCGACCAGGGGACTTTGTTATAGTCGATCAGGGACTTTGTTATAATCGATCAGGGGCTTTGTTATACTCGACCAGGGCCTTTGTTATGCTCGACCAGGGGCCCGTTATACTCGATGAGGGCCTTGTTATATACTCGATGAGGGGCGCACTGTTTAACTCAACCAAG
>NW_024718931.1:10000-18105 GCF_018991925.1 Homarus americanus | reverse complement strand
GGGGTCGATTTAATAGCATACTACAGAAACTTGCACACACGAATGGGAGCCAGTCAAAGTCAATCGGGGGTCGATTTAATAGCATACTACAGAAACTTGCACACCCGAATGGGAGACCGTCAGAGTCAATCGAGGGTCGATTTAATAGCATACTATACAAAATGATCCGAGAATGTGCACACACCGAGTGGGAGACGGTGATGAAAGCGTCCGCCCTTGTACACTGGATGGCACTATTTCACTATAGTAAGGGGTAGGACCACCTCGGTCATATTATACAACATACCAGAGAAGTTCCACACCCGCATGGGAGACCGTCAAAGTGAATCGGGGGTCGATTTGATAGCATACTACAGAGAACTTGCACACCCGAATGGGAGACCGTCAAAGTCAATCGGGGGTCGATTTGATAGCATACTACAGAGAACTTGCACACCCGAATGGGAGACAGTCAAAGTCAATCGGGGGTCGATTTAATAGCATACTACAGAAACTTGCACACCCGAATGGGAGACAGTCAAAGTCAATCAGGGGTCGATTTAATAGCATACTACAGAAACTTGCACTCCCGAATGGGAGACCGTCAAAGTCAATCGGGGGTCGATTTAATAGCATACTACAGAAACTTGCACACCCGAATGGGAGACAGTCAAAGTCAATCGGGGGTCGATTTAATAGCATACTACAGAAACTTGCACACGAATAGAACAGTGGTAATCGGGGGTCGATTTAATAGCATACTACAGAAACTTGCACACCGAATGGGGAGACCGTCAAAGTCAATCGGGGGTCGATTTAATAGCATACTACAGAAACTTGCACACCCGAATGGGAGACCGTCAAAGTCAATCGGGGTCGATTTGATAGCATACTACAGAAACTTGCACACCCGAATGGGAGACAGTCAAAGTCAATCGGGGGTCGATTTAATAGCATACTACAGAAACTTGCACACCCGAATGGGAGACCGTCAAAGTCAATCGGGGGTCGAGCATACTTTACAAAATGATCCGAGAATCTGCACACACACACCGAGTGGGAGACGGTGATGAAAACGTCCGCCCTTATATGTTCGATTGCACTATTTCACTATATTAAGGGGAGAGGGTGCCTTCGCACACATATTCGGTGTGAAATATCTTCCGCCCCCCAGCGGAGCGCTTCGGCGCCTCTGCGAAGCAAAGCGCGGCATTCAAACACAACAACCAAAATTGCCGTCGCTTTCCCTTCCCTGCCCTGCAATGGCTGGAGCAGCAGCAGAAGAAGAGAGAGAGAAAATAGTCTCATGGGGTCAGAGGAATGGCAGTGGAGCGCGATCTATGAATTTCACTAGCCAGGTCTGTCTCCCAATTGAACATTATTACTCTCTCGGCGCACACGTCATGCACCACGAGGATTTCATGACAGCAGCTTGGCATGTGATGTTGCGTCTGTGTAAGTCGGAACCGGGTTATTGACTGTTCGCGAACAGTCGGGTTTAACCTTGCCTAACAAACGATCAAACAACACTTCCACTCTCGAGGTGCGGTACGGTGACTGTCCTATCGTCCGCTCTTGTATCTTTGGATTGCACTATTTCACATAATGGGGAGAGGGTGCCTTCACACACCTATTCGGTGTGGAATATCTTCCGCCCCCAGCGGGCACTTCAGCACCTCTCTTGGTAAAGCGCCCGGCATTCAAAAACAACAACCAAGAGTTGCCGTCTTTCCTTCCCACTGCCTGCAATGGCTGGAGCAGCAGCAGAAGAAGAGAGAAAATAGTCTCATGGGGTCAGAGGAATGGCAGTGGAGTAGCGATCTATGAATTTCACTAGCCAGGTCTGTCTCCCCAATTGAACATTAATACTCTCTCGGCGCACCGTCGCCACCACGGTTTCCGCGACAGCAGCAGCATCATGATGTTGCGTCTATTGTAAGTCGGAACCGGGTTATTCGGCTGTTCGCGAACAGTCGGGTTTTAACCTTGCCTAACAAACGATCAAACAACTTCCACTCTCGAGGTGCTGATGCGGTGACTGTCCTATCGTCGCTCTTGTATGCTGGATTGCACCTATTTCACTATATTAAGGGAAGGTGCCTTCACACACCTATTCAGTGTGGAATATCTTCAAGCCCCAGCGGGCGCTTCGGCACCTCTACTTGACATCAAGCGTGACATTCCAAAAACAACAACCAAAGTTGCCGTCCTTTCCCTTCCCACCTGCCCTGCAATGGCTGGAGCAGCAGCAACAGAAGAAGAAGAGAGAGAAAATAGTCTCATGGGGTCAAGAGGAATGGCAGTGGAGCGCGATCTATGAATTTCACTAGCCAGGTCTGTCTCCCAATTGAACATTATTACTCTCTCGGCGCACACGTCGCCACCACGGTTTCCGCGACAGCAGCAGCATCATGATGTTGCGTCTATTGTAAGTCCGGAACCGGGTTATTCGGCTGTTCGCGAACAGTCAGGTTTTAACCTTGCCTAACAAACGATCAAACAACTTCCACTCTCGAGGTGCGGTGCGGTGACTGTCCTATCGTCCGCTCTTGTATGCTGGATTGCACTATTTCACTATATTAAGGGGAGAGGGTGCTTTCACACACATATTCGATGTGAAATATCTTCCGCCCCCCAGCGGAGCGCTTCGGCGCCTCTGCGAAGCAAAACGCGGCATTCAAAAACAACAACCAAAATTGCCGTCGATTTCCTCTCCCTGCCCTGCAATGGCTGGAGCAGAAGGAGAGCGAGAGAGAGAATAGTCTCATTGGGTCAGAGGAATGGCAGTGGAGCGGGCTAATGGCGAGTAGGCTCGCGATCTATCAATTACACTAGCCAGGTCGCTCTCCCTATCGAACATTATTACTCTCTCACGTCGCCACTGCGGTTTCCGCGACAGCAGCAGCATCATCATGATGTTGCATCCACCAGTTAGTCCGGAACCGGGTTATTCGGCTGTCTGCGAACAGTCCGGTTTTAACCTTACCCAACATCCACTCTCGAGGTGCGGTACGGTGAATGTCCTATCGTCCGACCTTGTATGCTGGATTGCACTATTTCACTATATTAAGGGGAGAGGGTGCCTTCACACACATATTCGGTGTGAAATATCTTCCGCCCCCCAGCGGAGCGCTTCGGCGCCTCTGCGAAGCAAAGCGCGGCATTCAAAAACAACAACCAAAATTGCCGTCGCTTCCCTGCCCTGCAATGGCCGGAGCAGAAGGAGAGAGAGAGAGAGAGAGACGCAGTCTCATTGGATCAGAGGAATGGCAGTGGAGCTGGCTTATGGATGCAGTAGGCTCATTTCCATCAATTACACTTGCCAGGTCTTCTTCCGCTGGGATACATTATTTTCTACCCCGCCTCTTCTCGGCGCACCACGTCGCCACCCCTACTAGTTTCCGTCACAGATATGCGCCTTTCAGTCCGAACGGCCTCGCCTTGCCGTTCGCCCAACCTAGCGGATTTGCGCGCATGATCACTCCCCGTTTCGCCCAGCCGTTTTCAATGCAGCGCCCAACCGTCTCTTGACCGAGATTCATTGCACTATTCCACGCGCAAACGGCTACCCTAAATGTGCATAGACAACGCTCATGGTTCAACACGACCAGGGCGCAGTCTGGGAGCCGAGTATACTAAAAAGAGAGCTTAGCAGCCAAAACTCGTCAAAGCACACGTTGGGTTACCCCATCACCTAACAACGATGATGGCGGTTCCCACCCGTGAAATACACAACCTAACCAATATTGGGCGACGATGGCGCTCATGAGCCCACTTCCCCACAAACAGTAAGAGAGAGTGAGAAAGAAAGAGAGAGAGGAGGAGATTGGCCAACGTGCAGTCCCTCGCCCAATGTCTTATGCCTCGCTGGGGCAAAGAGAAGAGGAGTGGATAAGGGAGGAGATTGGTCAACGTGCGGTCCCTCGCCCAATGTCGGCTGCCTCGCTGGAGCTGGGTAAAGAGGAGAGGAGCGGATAAGGGAGGAGATTGGCACACACGGTGGCGCTGCCGGCACCGAGGATAGCAAGAGAAGGTGCAGTTTGATCTGATCATCTGGTTTGCTATTTCTCTAAGGCCAACGTGCGGTCCCTCGCCCAATGTCGGCTGCCTCGCTGGGGCAAAGAGAAGAGGAGAGGATAAGGGAGTAGATTGGCACACACGGTGGCGCTGCCGGCGCCGAGGATAGCGAGAGAAGGTGCAGTTTGATCTGATCATCTGGTTTGCTATTTCTCTAAGGCCAACGTGCGGTCCCTCGCCCAATGTCTTCTGCCTCGCTGGGGCAAAGAGAAGAGGAGCGGATAAGGGAGGAGATTCGCCAACGTGCGGTCCCTCGCCCAATGTCGGCTGCCTCGCTGGAGCTGGGGCAAAGAGGAGCGGATAAGGGAGGAGATTGGCACACACGGTGGCGCTGCCGGCGCCGAGGATAGCAAGAGAAGGTGCAGTTAGATCTGATCATCTGGTTTGCTATTTCTCTAAGGCCAACGTGCGGTCCCTCGCCCAATGTCTTCTGCCTCTCTCTCAATCTCACTATTTTGGCCGCCGTGATAGGCGCCGCCAACAGCAGCAGCTACCTGGTTGATCCTGCCAGTAGTCATATGCTTGTCTCAAAGATTAAGCCATGCATGTGTAAGTACAAGCCGATTTAAGGCGAAACCGCGAATGGCTCATTAAATCAGCTATGTTTCATTGGATCTGTAAACCCACTCACTTGGATAACTGTGGCAATTCTAGAGCTAATACATGCAATTGGTCTCTGACCGCAAGGGAAGAGCGCTTTTATTAGTTCAAAACTGGTCGGGCCCCGGTCCGTAACCCACCTGTGGTGAATCTGAATAACTTCGGGCTGAGCGCACGGTCTCCGCACCGGCGCCGCTTCTTTCAAGTGTCTGCCTTATCAGCTTTCGATTGTAGGTTATGCGCCTACAATGGCTATAACGGGTAACGGGGAATCAGGGTTCGATTCCGGAGAGGGAGCCTGAGAAACGGCTACCACATCTAAGGAAGGCAGCAGGCACGAAAATTACCCACTCCCGGCACGGGGAGGTAGTGACGGAAAAATAACGATGTGAGTCTCATCCGAGGCCTCGCAATCGGAATGAGTACACTTTAAATCCTTTAACGAGTATCCATTGAGGGCAAGTCTGGTGCCAGCAGCCGCGGTAATTCCAGCTCCAATAGCGTATATTAAAGTTGTTGCGGTTAAAAAGCTCGTAGTTGATCTCAGTTCCGGACTGACGGTGCACCGCCCGGTGTTTACTGTCACGCCCGAACAGCCGCCGGCCGCTCGCACGGATGCTCTTGTCGAGTGTCCCGAGTGGCCGGAGAGTTTACTTTGAAAAATTAGAGTGCTCAGAGCAGGCTATTTGAATGGCCCGAATGGTGATGCATGGAATAATGGAATAGGACCTCGGTTCTATTTTGTTGGTTTTCGGAACCAGAGGTAATGACTAATCGGAACAGGCGGGGCATTCGTATTGACGCTAGAGGTGAAATTTTGGACCGCCGCAAGACGAACTACTGCGAAAGCATTTGCCAAGGATGTTTTCATTAATCAAGAACGAAAGTTAGAGGTTGAAGGCGATCAGATACCGCCCTAGTTCTAACCATAAACGATGCCAACTAGCGATCCGCCGGCGTTATTCCCATGACCCGGCGGGCAGCTTCCGGAAACCAAAGTCTTTGGGTTCCGGGGAAGTATGGTTGCAAAGCTGAAACTTAAAGGAATTGACGGAAGGGCACCACCAGGAGTGGAGCCTGCGGCTTAATTTGACTCAACACGGAAACCTCACCAGGCCCAGACACCGAAGGATTGACAGATTGAGAGCTCTTCTCGATTCGGTGGGTGGTGGTGCATGGCCGTTCTTAGTTGGTGGAGCGATTTGTCTGGTTAATTCCGATAACGAACGAGACTCTGGCCTACTAAGTAGTCGACGGATCTCCAGAAAATGGTGTCCAGTTCGCAACTTCTTCTTAGAGGGATAAGCGGCAATTTAGCCGCACGAGATTGAGCAATAACAGGTCTGTGATGCCCTTAGATGTTCTTCGCACGCTACACTGAAGGGATCAACGAGTTTTCCTCCGAGAGGAGCGGTAACCCGTTCAAAGCCTTTCTTGATAGGGATTGGGGCTTGCAATTGTTTCCATGAACGAGGAATTCCCAGTAAGTGCAAGTCATCAGCTTGCGCTGACTACGCCCCTGCCCTTTGTACACACCGCCCGTCGCTACTACCGATTGAATGATTTAGTGAGGCCTTCGGACTGGCGCTCTTGGATTGTCGGCCCCGTTGCCCGCGAGGGTTTTCTGGGGTCGTCGCCTCGAGCTGACGGAAAGATGTCCAAACTTGATCATTTAGAGGAAGTAAAAGTCGTAATAAGGTTTCCGTAGGTGAACCTGCGGAAGGATCATTAACAGAGAGAAAGAGAACGGGGCGCTCTTAAAACTACTACTACTCTCCTGATTTGGGCGGTCTCGGGCTCTGCTCTGGCAACTCCAGCAGCGAAAGAGGACAATCCCGGCCCCCGCACCAAAAATAGGTACCACCACGCTGTAGGTGGACCACACTCGGGCGAGAGCGCGAAGACCGGAGGAGGAGGACGGACGGGGCTTTGGACGGCTGCCCGTCCGTTCCTTACTACCGGCGAATAAGCCTCTTGACCCAAAAAGAGTGAAATTCAAGTGTCAAAAACAACAACAAGCCGTCCGGCCAAACCCAAACCACAAACTTGGGCTATGTTCGTCAAACTCCTTTATTGTGACTCGACCTGTGATGGTTAATGAAAAAGACCAAATGTCGGCAAATACACAACCTTAACGGGGGATCACTCGCCTGCGGGTCGATGAAGACCGTGAGCAACCCGCGGTCGGTATGTGAATCGTAAGAATACCAGATACATCGACAAGTTGAACGCATATTGCGCGCGGCAGCCATATGAGCTTGTCGCCGCCACTCTTCACGAGGGTCGGAAATATACATCCATCGGTTGTTGCGAGTTCGTTCCGCTATCGTCTCACACGAGGGTAAATCTGAACTCGAGTTTCCGCCTTGTTTAATTCACCGCGCTTTGCGCTTTAGCGCAGTTCTTAAAACAAGCAAGTTTATCACTAGCAAGTCCATGGACTTTATGCACCCACATTCAATTCACAACAGCGACAGTTGTCGCCCTCGCGAAATAACTGGAGGCGGCGCTCTTTTGCCTGCTGTCCACAGAGACACGAATGGCCGTCGGCCGCTCATGGCTGATGCTGCACATGTTCTAAGAGGCACTCCATCCCACGAAGAGGAAACGAAACCGGTCGGATATCTTTTAAGTAAGCCCCGCCGGAATTTCGTCTATCACCTCGAAAAGAGTGCTTGGCATGCATTGCAGTGGAACCTAAATTGATGAGTGCGCCTGGGCCCGCAGTCTACCATGTAGTGGTGCAGGCAGAGAGATGAGAATGCTTGGGTGACGCCGTGCTCTTCCTCACGCGCTCCTCCACCCTCTCCCACGGTCAGACGCGGTGTGGGCGTTCTCTTTGAGAGTTCGCCACGAGTCCACGTCTATCTCATGACTGGGAGGGAGGCAGGGGGAGTTCTCTCTAAACGCGTTAAAGACGGTGTTGCGCCTCATAACGGCGCTCGCCGGGATAGAGCACTAGTTCTGTAGCCGGAAAGGCCGCTCACGCCAATTAATACTGCGACTCTCGCTCTCTTTCTCCGGATAAACAAGTGCCACTGCTGTGGCATGCGGGAACGGGGAAAGAGGTCAAAGTTTAAGCGGCAAAGGTGCGGCCGAGTAAGGGCGGAACACGAGCGTATATGCATTAAAACTGTGTGTGTATATGACTCTGCGAGAGATGTTCTGCTGGAACACTTTTCCTATTGGCTATTTACCACTCAATGAGAAGGAACGGAGTCAGGGGTGGGAGTGCCGGCGCCATGGCCGCTGGTACCCCCGCGACAAGCCCCTCAAACCTTCCCGCCTGGTAATGTCGGTGGTGAAGAAAGTCGGTGGCAGAGCGTCTTCCGCTTCGTGGTTGGGGAACTTGTTCCCCCTAAGGATGATGAGACCACGATCGACCTCGTAGTAGGAGAGAGCTACCCGCCAAATTTAAGCATATTAATAAGCGGAGGAAAAGAAACCAA
>NW_024718931.1:0-5000 GCF_018991925.1 Homarus americanus | reverse complement strand
AATCCAAGCAGCCTAAACTGTTTAGCCTGACCGTGGTAAAGTCTAACGGGGACCTTAAATTTTATAGAATAATAATAATACAGGCAACTAACCAACCACTACCGGGCGCCTAACCTAACCACTACTTTCGCCGGAGGTTTCGTCACGCCCCCGATGGCGAAATCCTCCATTACAGCAAAAGTGTCTGTTTAACCTAACCTTAGTACAAAGTCTATTGGTGTCCTCAATTTTATAGAGGTTAGCCACCCGAAGTCAATAAGAGACAAAGAAATAATCCAAGCAGCCTAAACTGTTTAGCCTGACCGTGGTAAAGTCTAACGGGGACCTTAAATTTTATATAATAATAATAATACAGGCAACTACCTAACCACTACCGGGCCGCCTAACCCAACCACTACTTTCGCCGGAGGTTTCTTCACGCTCCCCGATGGCGAAATCCTCCATTACAGCAAAAGTGTCTGTTTAACCTAACCTTAGTACAAAGTCTATTGGTGTCCTCAATTTTATAGAGGTTAGCCACCCGAAGTCAATAAGAGACAAAGAAATAATCCAAGCAGCCACCACTATCTAGCCTGACCGTGGTAAATTCTAACGGGGGACCTTAAATTTTATAGAATAATAATAATACAGGCAACTAACCAACCACTACCGGGCCGCCTAACCTAACCACTACTTTCGCCGGAGGTTTCGTCACGCTCCCCGATGGCGAAATCCTCCATTACAGCAAAAGTGTCTGTTTAGACCAACCTTAGTACAAAGTTCAACAAAATCCCTAAATTTTATATAGAGGTTAGCCACCCGAAGTCAATAAGAGACAAAGAAATAATCCAAAGGCCTAAACTGTTTAGGCCTCAACGTGGTAAAGTCCAACAAAATCTTAAATTTGTAGAATAATAATAATACAGGCAACTAACCAACCACTACCGGGCCGCCTAACCTAACCACTACTTTCGCCGGAGGTTTCGTCACGCTCCCCGATGGCGAAATCCTCCATTACAGCAAAAGTGTCTGTTTAACCTAACCTTAGTACAAGGTCTATTGGTGTCCTCAATTTTATAGAGGTTAGCCACCCGAAGTCAATAAGAGACAAAGAAATAATCCAAGCAGCCTAAACTGTTTAGCCTGACCGTGGTAAAGTCTAACGGGGGACCTTAAATTTTATATAATAATAATAATACAGGCAACTACCTAACCACTACCGGGCCGCCTAACCTAACCACTACTTTCGCCGGAGGTTTCGTCACGCTCCCCGATGGCGAAATCCTCCATTACAGCAAAAGCGTCTGTTTAACCTAACCTTAGTACAAAGTCTATTGGTGTTCCTCAATTTTATAGAGGTTAGCCACCCGAAGTCAATAAGAGACAAAGAAATAATCCAAGCAGCCACCACTATCTAGCCTAAACTGTTTAGCCTGACGTAGAGTTTTTAATAAATCTGGTGATATGGAACCACACAACCCCTTAACCTGGGATAATG
Source organism: Homarus americanus (assembly GCF_018991925.1). Classification (NCBI taxonomy): domain Eukaryota; kingdom Metazoa; phylum Arthropoda; class Malacostraca; order Decapoda; family Nephropidae; genus Homarus; species Homarus americanus. The sequence continues at coordinate 3,523 of NW_024718931.1, read as the reverse complement.
CAATCAAATGGATAATTGCTAACTATTCTCAGAGATAATGCAATCAAATGGTTATGGGCTGCGCCCCGGACCCCTGTGTTAGATACTGTATTTGGTCATGATGAATTGTTTATTAGACTATAAGAAATCCTCTTCCTTCTTGTATTGGCAAGGAGTTTGCTTTAACTTAGGTATGCTAGCTAAGTAAAAATAGACACGGAGCTGCGAAGACCTGATTCTTTTGCTGCATGTTTGAGTCTGCAACTTTGTTGTGATAAGACACTCAATCCTAGTGATTGTACTTACTCAACATAGTGACGGTGTAATTACCATCACAGATTGTACGGGAAATTCCAACTTTGGAAAAAACAAATATTTGGCCTACCCAAATTTTGACTACTACCCGTGCGTCTACGTCCTGGATTGGCCAATCAGTGGTGCCCCACGGTGGCGTGATACATGCACGTTTACTGCGGTGCTCTGATTGGCTGACCGAACGTGGTGTGGTAGGTAGGCTGTTTCTACTCTCTAAGTCCTCTTCTTTCCTTTTTCATCCCCTGATGCACCTGCTCCCTGGAACGAGGGTGTAATCGGTCGATCCGGCAAGGGAACCCAGGATAGTGCAATGCCACCCCTGTCCGGGGGTCAATGGTAGGTGGCAACTTTTTAGATATTATAGTCACAGGTAACCTGGGTGCAGAGCCCCACGCCCGTCCAAGAGGGGGCAATACTGCTCCAGGCAGGAGCCCTGTGTTATAGGTAGGATTAGATGTAATCAAGAAGATGACAACTAGCATTAGAAAAAAACATAGAGATAAGGGACACTCTATTGGAAGGGGAAAAGTGGCAGAAATCACTTACAACAAACTGCAAGTCCCACTAACTAGAATATTCAGCACCAATGAAGGTTTTAAAGTAATCTGTAAAGATGACTTTGATTCAGATAAAATCCTTTCAAAAGAAGCAAGAGATATATTTTACAATGAAGGCCTTATTGTTGTCATGCCACCAGAACAAAAAGCAAAAAGATCAGTTTTTGTTCGTCAAGCCGATCAAGAGATCGGGAGGAAGACCTGAAAGAAGAACTGGAACGCCAAAATAGGTGGATGAAGATTGAAGAAGTCATTAAGATAAAGGACTATACTCATGTTTGAAGAAGTGTCAATGGCTGAGAAAGTTTTACAACAGGGCTTTCTAATATTCAACATGTCAGTCACACCACATCAAATAAAGAAGGAGACATTCATCAGTCTGCAAACTTGCTTCTCCTGCTACAAATATGAAGAAAACACAACGAGAGACTGTCCCGGAAAAGAAAAAAGTACTGCTCAGATTGTGCAGGCGACGACCATACCTACACTGAATGTAAGAATACACATGTTGGCTGTCTCAACTGTAAGAGAAACGGGAATGTATACATAGGACATAGGACGTTAGCAATGGCATGCCCAATAAAAAACATGATAAAGTACAAGAAACAAGGAAAAAGGAACAAGACAAGAAGGATACGACATACGTCGAAATAGCAAAGAGAGCGGTCCAAGAGGCTCATAGACCAGAATCCACAGTATTAAACCTAAGTGAGCCAATACATGATAAGGTAATGATTAGTATGATCCATGCACATTTGCACAATATCATTGCACCCGGATCACAATGAGGAATTAAGGAAAATGTTTAAATTGAATAACCTACCAGAGATGATATTTCCAGAGAATCCACAATCCGAAAAACTATTTCAGACAACATATGCAAGCGAACTGAGAGAAAGACTACATCAAGACGAACAAAGGTTTGAGCAAGGAGCAACAGCTGATACACAAGGAACACAAGCGACTGATAGAGATCCCAGACAAATGACTAGAAGGGACAAAGAGAAGATAGAAATAACAAAAGGACAGACAAAGGAGTAGGAGGAGAGAAGATAAGATGGAAACTGATCACAATATACAACCTGAATCTGCTGAAGAAATTGGATTAAAAGTTATCACTACAACAAAACATGGAATCCCAACATCGAGACCAACAGGAGGGACAATAGTAAAAAACTGTGAAGGAGGGATATACAAGTGGACATATCAAGAAAAATCCCTAAGTGAAGATTATGTCTGGTCACTAATTACTACGGACAAACCAAAGATTACGGCCAAAGACTTTAAAATAGTAGACCCGTCAGAGTATAGAAGAGTCAGAAGCGGGAAACAGGATGATAGGTCTCCACTCCAACTGACTGCCACAATCCAAGTATAAGAAATAATGGACAATAGACAAACAGTAAGAACTTTAAGAATAATACAACACAACGTAAGAAACTGGAAGACCGAGCGAATTAACCTAAGTAATATATATCGCGAAATTGACCCTGACATTATACTAATAAACAGTCACGGTGAGACAGAAAACAACAACATAAAACTCTTTAACTATTATGTAAACCAAAGAAATAAATCGGGCGAGAAAATGACGGAGTAGCGATAGCGGTTAAAAGAAACTTAAAATTTAAACTAATTGATGACTTCCAGGATGAATTTCTAGCAATAAAAATAAATACAACTCAAGGAGACGTAATTATTGCTACTACTTACCTATAGAAGACCTATTAAAATTGGCTAACAATAGTCATCCGATGTACATCTTAGGAGACTTTAACGCCAGACATAGGATTTTTGACAATACAAATAATAACGTCGTGGGAAACGCCCTTAATCAATTAATAAATTTAGGGAAAATCAATCATCTGGGTCCTAACTTTCCAACCTGGAGAAATCACAATACACAATCGACACCAGACAAAAATTTTACCAACAACAAAGCCTTTTTTTCAATTACTATACAGGCATAGGCAGTGACCATCTGCCAATTATATACTAAATACTGTCAACAAGCCCATACAGATACCAATAAAAAGAGACTGAAAATGAGTAAAACAGATCAAGAAGCCAAAGACGACTTAAGAATCACCACTCGATTAACTTCCATGCTAAGGAAAACAACAGAAGATATAGACTCAGAAATGGACAGACTGCACTCCAGCAATAAAACATCTATAACCAAATTATTAATTCATTTCACACTTAGAAACATTACCAACAAATAAGACTACCAGAAGAAGTTAAATTAATCCAGGACCTATTACAATGAATGTATAGCGGAAGACACGGCAGTAAATAGATGGCTACTGTTACGAGTTGGGGAATTATAATATAGTTAAACGTCTACCCAGATCCCAACAGGTAACAAAAAAACAAAAACAAAGACAATCGGACTATAAATGGGTAGACAAAGGATGAGAGCTTTTGTTGTGTAAAATAAAGTACCATAAATCCCTTAACAAAATATTCAGCTTGTAAATTACCCTTAACCTAAACATTAACAGTATATACATAATAATAAAACATAAAACAATCTTGAAGCAAGTGGACGTGGGGGAGGCAATACAAGATTACAAATACTTAAGTGAAGAGCTGAGATGGCTGACGAGTAAGGCTGAGTATTGTAGAAGACGGTAGTTAGTCACTGCGCCGTAGGTTTAGAGGATAGATGA
>NW_024718930.1:0-22547 GCF_018991925.1 Homarus americanus | reverse complement strand
AACGATTATAACATAGGCCCTGATCGAGTCTAACAAAGTTCCCTGATCGAGATATAACAGCACCCCTGATCGAGTATAACAAAGTCCCTGATAGAGTATAACAAAGTCCCTTGATCGACTATGCAACAAAGGCCCTCATCGAGTATAACACAGTCCCCTGATCGATATAACAAAAGTCCCTGAACGATTAACGAAGGTCCCTTGATCGAGGTATAACAAGTTCCTGATCGAGTATAACAAAGCCTCCCTGATCGAGTATAAACAAAGTCCCTAGATAGAGTATAAAAAGTCCCGTGACTGAGTATAAGAAAGGCCTCATCGAGTTTAACAAAGGCCCCTAATCGAGTATAACAAAGTCCTTTGGTCGAGTATAACAAAAACCGCTCATCGAGTTTATCAAAGGCCCCTCATCGAGTATAACAAAGTCCCCTGGTCGAGTATAACAAACTCCCCTGGTCGAGTATAACAAAGTCCCCTGATGGAGTATAATTAAGGCCCCTCATCGAGTATAACAAAGTCCCATGATCGAGTATAACAAAGTCCCCTCATCGAATATAACGAAGTCCCCTAAGCGAGAATAACAAAATCCCATGATCGAGTAGAACAAAGTCCCTTATCGAGTATAAGAAAGGCCCCTCATCGAGTATAACAAAGTCCCATGATCGAGAATAACAAAGTCCCCTCATCGAATACAACAAAGTCCCGTGATCGAGTATAACAAAGTCCCCTGATCGAGTATAACAAAGTCCTTTGATCATGTATAACAAAGTCCCCTGAACGAGTATAACAAAGTCCCCTGAACGATTAACGAAGGTCCCTGATCGAGTATAACAAAGTTCCCTGATCGAGTATAACAAAGCCCCCTGATCGAGTATAACAAAGTCCCCTGATCGAGTATAGGAAAGTTCCCTAATCGAGTATAACAAAGACCCCTGATCGAGTATAACAAAGTCCCCTGATCGACTATAACAAAGTCCCCTGATCGAGTATATCAAAGGCCCCTAATCGAGTTTAACAAAGGCCCCTGATCGAGAATAGCAAAATCCCCTGGTCGAGAATAAAAAACTCTCCTGATCGACTATAACAAAGTCCCCTGATTGAGTATAAAAAATTTCACTGAACGATTATAACAAAGGCCACTGATCGAGTATAACAAAGTTCCCTGATCAAGTATAACAAAGGCCCCTGATCGAGTATAACAAAGTCCCCTGGTCGAGTATAACAAAGTCCCCTGATCGAGTATAACAAAGGCCCCTGAACGAGGATAACAAACTTCCCTGATCGAGTATAACAAAGCCCCCTGATCGAGTATAACAAAGTCCCCTCATCGAGTATAACACAGCCCCCTGATCAAGTATAACAAAGGCCCCAGATCGAGTATAACAAAGTCCCCTGGTCGAGTATAACAAAGTCCCTTGATCGAGTATAACAAAGGCCCCTGATATAGTATAACAAAGGCCCCACATCGAGTATAACAAAGTCCCCATCGAAAGTATAACAAAAACCCTGATCGAGTAAAAACAAAGTCCCCGATCGAGTATAACAAAGTTTCCTCATCGAAAGTAAAAACAAAGCCCCTGATCGAGTATATAAAAAGTCCCTGATCGAGGATAACAAAGTCCTGATTGAGTATAACAAAAGGCCCTGATCGAGTATAACAAAGTCCCCTGATCGAAAGTATAACAACGTTCCTAATCGAGTATGACAAAGATTCCCTGATCGAGTATAACAGTCCTGATCGAGTATAACAAAGTCCCCTGATCGAGTATAACAAAGTCGCCTGATCGCATATAACAAAGGCCCCGGATCGAGTTTAACAGTGGCCCCTGATCGAGTATAAAAAGGCCCCTGGTAGAGTTTAACAAAGGCCCCTGATCGAATCTAACAAAGGCGCCTGAACGAGTATAACAAAGGCCGCTAATCAAGTATAACAAAGGCCGCTGATCGAGTATAACAAAGTTCCCTGATCGAGTATAACAGCGCACCTGATCGAGTATAACAAAGTTCCCTGATCGAGTATAATAAAGCCCCTGATCGACTATAACAAAGTCCCGTGATCGAGTATAACAAAGTTCCTAATCGAGTATAACAAAGTCCCTGGATTGAGTATAAATAAAAGTCCCCTGATCGAGAGCAACAAAGTCCCCTGATCGAGTATAACAAAGTTCCTCAATCGAGTATAACAAAGACCCCTGATCGAGTATAACAAAGTCCCCTGATCGAGTATAACAAAAGTCCCCTGATCGAGTATAACAAAGGCCCCTAGTCGAGTTTTAAATAAAGGCCCCCTGATCGAGCAGGAACAAAGTCCCCTGATCGAGTATAACAAAGGCCCCTGATCGAGACATAACAAAGTCCCCTAAACGATTATAACAAAGCCCCCGTCGAATATAAACGAAGACCTTAATCGAGTATAACACATCTCTATGATCGGCAGAACAAAGTCCCCCGATCGAGTATAACAAAGGCCCTCATCGAGTATAACAAAGTCCCCTGATTGAGTAAAACAAAGGCCCCTAGTCGAGTATAACAAAGTCTCCTGATCAAGAATAACAAAGAACCCTGATCGAGTATAACAAAGTCCCTAGATCCAGTATAACAAAGTCATCTGATAGAGTAAAACAAAGGCCCCTGATCGAGTATAACAAAGTCCACTGATCGAGTAAAACAAAGCCCCTTGATCGAGCATAACAAAGTCCCTGAACGAGCAGTATAACAAAGTCCCTGATCGAGTATAACAAAGTCCCTGATTGATGCCAACAGTCCCCTGATCGAGTATAACAAAGTCCCTGATCGAGTATATAACAAAGTTCCTAATCGAGTATAAAAAGACCCCTGATCGAGTAAAACAAAGCCCCCTGATCGAGTATAACAAAGTCCCCTAATCGAGTATAACAAAGTCCCCTGATCGAGTATAACAAAGTCCCCTGATCGAGTATAACAAAGTTCCCTAATCGAGTATAACAAAGACCCCTGATCGAGTATAACAAAGTCCCCTGATTGAGTATAACAAATTTCACTGAACGATTATAACAAAGGCCATTGATCGAGTATAACAAAGTTCCCTGATCAAGTAAAACAAAGGCCCCTGATCGAGTAAAACAAAGTCCCCTGGTCGAGTATAACAAAGTCCTTTGATCGAGTATAACAAAGGCCCCTGAACGAGGATAACAAAGTCCCCTGATCGAGTATAACAAAGCCCCCTGATCGAGTATAACAAAGTCCACTGATCGAGTATAACAAAGCCCCCTGATCAAGTATAACAAAGGCCCCAGATCGAGTATAACAAAGTCCCCTGATCGAGTATAACAAAAGCCCCTGATCGAGTATAACAAAGGCCCCTGATCGAGTATAACAAAGTACCCTCATCGAGTATAGCAAAAAACCCTGATCGAGTAAAGCAAAGTCCCCGATCGAGTATAACAAAGTTTCCTGATCGAGTATAACAAAGTCCCCTGATCGAGTATAACAAAGTCCCCTGATTGAGTATAACAAAGTCCCTTGAACGATTATAACATAGGCCCCTGATCGAGTCTAACAAAGTTCCCTGATCGAGTATAACAAAGCACCCTGATCGAGTATAACAAAGTCCCCTGATAGAGTATAACAAAGTCCCTTGATCGACTATAACAAGGCCCTCATCGAGTATAACAAAGTCCCCTGATCGAGTATAACAAAGTCCCCTGAACGATTAACGAAGGTCCCTGATCGAGTATAACAAAGTTCCCTGATCGAGTATAACAAAGTCCCCTGATCGAGTATAACAAAGTCCCCAGATAGAGTATAACAAAGTCCCGTGATCGAGTATAAGAAAGGCCCCTGATCGAGTTTAACAAAGGCCCCTAATCGAGTATAACAAAGTCCTTTGGTCGAGTATAACAAAAACCGCTCATCGAGTTTATCAAAGGCCCCTCATCAAGTATAACAAAGTCCCCTGGTCGAGTATAACAAACTCCCCTGGATCGAGTATAACAAAGTCCCCTGATCGAGTATAATTAAGGCCCCTCATCGAGTATAACAAAGTTCCATGATCGAGTATAACAAAGTCCCCTCATCGAATATAACGAAGTCCCCTAATCGAGTATAACAAATTCCCATGATTGAGTAGAACAAAGTCCCTCATCGAGTATAACAAAGGCCCCTCATCGAGTATAACAAAGTCCCATGATCGAGAATAACAAAGTCCCCTCATCGAATATAACAAACTCCCGTGATCGAGTATATAACAGTCCCCCTGATCGAGTATAACAAAAGTCCCCTGGATCGTGCATAACAAAGTCCCCTGAACGAGTATAACAAAGTCCCCTGAACGAGTAACGAAGGTCCCCTTGATCAAGTATAAATAAAGTTCCTGATCGAGTATAACAAAGACCCCTGATCGAGTATAACAAAGTCCCCTGATCGACTATAACAAAGTCCCCTGATCGAGTATATCAAAGGCCCCTGATCGAGTTTAACAAAGGCCCCTGATCGAGAATAGCAAAGTCCCCTGGTCGAGAATAAAAAACTCTCCTGATCGAGTATAACAAAGTCCCCTGATTGAGTATAACAAATTTCATTGAACGATTATAACAAAGGCCACTGATCGAGTATAACAAAGTTCCCTGATCAAGTATAACAAAGGCCCCTGATCGAGTATAACAAAGTCCCCTGGTCGAGTATAACAAAGTCCCCTGATCGAGTATAACAAAGGCCCCTGAACGAGGATAACAAACTTCCCTGATCGAGTATAACAAAGCGTCCTGATCGAGTATAACAAAGTCCCCTCATCGAGTATAACAAAGCCCCCTGATCAAGTATAACAAAGGCCCCAGATCGAGTATAACAAAGGCCCCAGATCGAGTATAACAAAGTCCCCTGGTCGAGTATAACAAAGTCCCTTGATCGAGTATAACAAAGGCCCCTGATAGAGTATAACAAAGGCCCCACATCGAGTATAACAAGTCCCTCATCAGAGTATATAAATAAAAACCCTGATCGAGAAAAACAAAGTCCCGATCGAGTATAACAAAGTTTCTCATCGAGTAAAACAAAGCCCCTGATCGAGTATATAAAAAGTCCCTGATCGAGGATAACAAAGTCCCTGATTGAGTATAACAAAGGCCCCTGATCGAGTATAACAAAGTCCCATCGAGTATAACAACGTTCCCTAATCGAGTATAACAAAGACCCCGATCGAGTATATAACAAAGTCCCCTGATCGAGTATATAACAAAGTCCCTGATCGAGTATAACAAAGGCCCCCTGATCGAGTTTAACAAAGGCCCTGATCGAGTAGAACAAAGTCCCCTGGTCGAGCATATAAAAACTCCCCTGATCGAGTATAACAAAGGCCCCTGATCGAGTATAACAAAGTCCCATGAACGATTATAACAAAGGCCGCTGATCGAGTATAACAAAGTTCCCTGATCGAGTATAACAAAGTCCCCTGAACGATTATAACAAAGGCACCTGATCGAGTATAACAAAGTTCCCTGATCGAGTATAACAAAGCCCCCTGATCGACTATAACAAAGTCCCGTGATCGAGGATATCAAAGGCCCCTGATCGAGTTTAACAAAGTCCCCTGATCGAGTATTAACAAAGTCCCCTGATCGAGTATAACAAAGTTCCCTAATCGAGTATAACAAAGTCCCTGATTGAGTATAACAAAGTCCCCTGATCGAGTATAACAAAGTCCCCTGATCGAGTATAACAAAGTTCCTAATCGAGTATAACAAAGACCCTGATCGAGTATAACAAAGTCCCCGATCGAGTATAAATAAAGTCCCCTGATCGAGTATAACAAAGGCCCCTAGTCGAGTTTAACAAAGGCCCCTGATCGAGTAGAACAAAGTCCCCTGATCGAGTATAACAAAGGCCCCTGATCGAGTATAACAAAGTCCCCTAAACGATTATAACAAAGCCCCCTCGTCGAATATAACGAAGACCCCTAATCGAGTATAACACATTCCCATGATCGAGTAGAACAAAGTCCCTCATCGAGTATAACAAAGGCCCCTCATCGAGTATAACAAAGTCCCATGATTGAGAATAACAAAGTCCCCTCTCGAATATAAAATGAAACTCTGACTGGCATCAAAGTCCTTGACCGAGAAAGTCCCTGATCGTGGTATAATGTTCCTGAATGATTATAACAAAGGCCCTCAGATCGAGAGCACAAAGTTTTTCACGAGTAAACAAAGCCCTCGATCGAGTATATAACAAAGTCCCCTGATTTATATAACAAAGTCCCTTGATCATATAACAAAGCCCTGATTGAGTATAACAAAGTCCCTGATCGAGTATAACAAAGTCCCCTGGATCGAGTATAACAAAGTTCTAATCGAGTATAACAAAGACCCTAGATCGAGTATAACATAAACCCTGATCGACTATAACAAAGTCCCTTGATCGAGTATATCAAAGGCCCCTGATCGAGTTGAATACACTTCGATCGAGTATAGTGAAAGTCCCTGGTCGAGAATAAAAAACTCTCCCTGATCGGCATAAATGTAAAGTCCCCTTGATTGAGTATAACAAATTTCATCAATGATTAGAATAAAGGCCATTGATCGAGAGCAACAAAGTTCTTGATCAAGCAAAACAAAGGCCCCTTATTCTGGCGGTAAAACAAAGTCCCTGGTCGACGAGACAACAAAGGCTCCCTGAACGAGGATAAATAAAGTTCCCTGATCGAGACAAACAAAGTTCCCCTGATCGAGGCATATAACAGTCCACTGATCGAGTATAACAAAGCCCTCGGATCAGCAACGAAAGGCCCCGCATCGGCGTATAAATAAAGTCTCCCTGATCGAGTATAACAAAAGCCCCTGATCGAGTATACCAAAGGCCCCGGATCGGAGTATAACAAAGTACCTCTCATCGAGCAAGTAGCAAAAACCCCGATCGAGAAGCAAACCCCGATCGAGTATAAGTTTCCTGGATCGTATATAACAGTCCCCATCGATATAACAAAGTCCCCTGATTGGAGGCAATAAAGTCCTGAACTGATTATACGATAGGCCTCGATCGAGTCTAACAAAGTTCCTGATCGAGTATAACAAAGCACCCCTGATCGAGTATAACAAAGTCCCCTGATATATAACAAAGTCCCTTGATCGACTATAATACAAGCCCTCATCGAGTATAACAAAGTCCCTGATCGAGAATAACAGTCCCCTGAACGATTAACGAAGTCCTTTGATCGAGTATAACAAAGTTCCCTCGATCGGTATGTTGTTCTGATCGAGTAACAAAGTCCCCAGATAGAGTATAACAAAGTCCCGTGATCGAGTATAAGAAAGGCCCTGATCGAGTTTAAGAAAGCCAGCCCCAATGAGTATAACAGTCCTTTGGTCGAGATAACAAAACCGCTCCATCGAGTTTTATCAAAGGCCCCTCATCATATATAACAAAGTCCCCTGGGTCGAGTATAACAAACTCCCTGGTCGAGTATAACAAAGTCCCTCATCGAGTATAATTAAGGCCCTATCGAGTATAACAAAGTTCCATGATCGGAGTGGACAAAGTCCCTCTACTGAATATAACGAAGTCTCAATCGAGTATAACAAATTCCCATGATCGAGTAGAACAAAAGTCCTCATCGAGTATAACAAAGGCCTCATCGAGTATAAGCAACAAAGTCCCATGATCGAGAATAAACAGCCCCCATCGAATATAACAAAGTCCTGCATCGAGTATACAAAAGTCCTGACTGAGTATAACAAAGTCCCCTGATCGTGTATAACAAAGTCCCCTGAACGAAAAGGCTGAAGTCCCTGAATCTATAATCTAAGGTCCCTGGATCGAGTATAACAAAGTTCCCTGATCGAGAGCAACAAAGCCCCTGATCGAGTATAACAAAGTCCCTGGATCTGAGTATAAGAAAGTTCCTAATCGAGTATAACAAAGACCCCTGGATCGAGTATAACAAAGTCCCTGATCGACTATAACAAAGTCCCTGATCGAGTATATCAAAGGCTCCCTGATCGAAGCTTAACAGTGCCCCTGATCGAGAATAGCAAAGTACCTGGTCGAGAATAAAAACTCTCCTGATCGAGCGGCAACAAAGTCCCCAGATTGAGATACCAAATTTCAGTGAACGATTATAACAAGATCGAGTATAACAAAGTTCCCTAATCGAGTATAACAAAGTCCCTGATTGAGTATAAAGTCCCTGATCGAGTATAACAAAGTCCCTGATCGAGTATAACAAAGTTTCCTGATCGGGTATAACAAAGTCCTGAACGATTATAACAAAGGCACCTGATCGAGTATAACAAAGTTCCCGATCGAGTATAAAAAAGCCCCCTGGCGGAACAAAGTCCCCTGATAGAGATAACAAAGTCCCAATGAGAGTAACTATGGCCCCTGATCGAGTTTAACAAAGGCCCCTGATCGAGTATAACAAAGTCCCCTGGTCGAGTATAACAAAGGTCCTCATCGAGTTTAACAAAGGCCCTCATCGAGTATAACAAAGTCCCTGGTCGAGTATAACAAACTCCTGGTCGAGGATAACAAAGTCCCTGATCGAGTATAACAAAATCCCCGATGGAGTTAAAAAAGTCCCTGAACGATTAAAAAAAGCCCCCAGATCGAGTATAACAACGTTCCCTAATCGAGTATAAAGCACCCCTATCGAGTATAACAAAGTCCCTGATAGAGTATAACAGTCCCCTGATCGAGTATAACAGGCCCCTGGTCGAGTTTCACAAAGGCCTCTGATCGGGTTTAACAAAGGCCCTGATCGAGTTTTACAAAGTCCTTTGGTCGAGTTTAACAAACTCCCTGGTCGAGTATAACAAAGTCCCTGGTCGAGTATAACAAAGGCCCTCATCGAGTTTAACAAAGGCCCCTCATCGAGTATAACAAAGTCCCTGGTCGAGTATAACAAAGTCCTCACCGAGGAACAACAGTTCCTGATCGAGTATAACAAAGCCCCCCATAGAGTATAATAATGTCCCCGATCGAGTATAGCAAAGTCCCCTGATCGGCTATAACAATGGCCTCATCGAGTATAACAAAGTCCGCTGATCGAGTATAACAAAGTCCCCTGATCGAGTGTAACAAAGGCCCTAATCGAGTTTAGCAAAGGCCCTGATCGAGTATAAGAAAGTCCTTTGGTCGAGTATAACAAACTCCCCTGGTCGAGTATAACAAAGTCCCCTGATCGAGTATAACAAAGTCCCCTGATTGAGTATAACAAAGTCCGTTTAACGATTATAACAAAGGCCCTGATCGAGTATAACAAAGTTCCCTGATCGAGTATAACAAAGCACCCTGATCGAGTATAACAAAGTCCCTGATAGAGTATAACAAAGTCCCTGATTGAGTATAAACAAAAGTCCCTTGAACGAGATTATAACAAAGGCCCCTGATCGATTATAACAAAAAGTTCCTGATCCGAAGAGTATAACAGTATAACAAAGTCCCCTGATCGAGTATTACAGAGTCACCTGGTCGAGTATAACAAAGGCCACTGATCGAATATAACAAAGGTGCCTGAACGAGTATAACAAAGGCCCCTGATCGAGTATAACAAAGTTCCCTGATCGAGTATAACAAAGTCCCCTGATCGAGTACAACAAAGCCCCTGACTGGCAGTATAACAAAGGCCCTGATCGAGTATAACAAAGTCCCATGATCGAGTATAAATAAAGTCCGCTCACTGAGTATAACAATAAAGGCCCTGATCGAATATAAACAAAGGTGCCTGAACGAGTATAACAAACTCCCCGTCGAGGATAACAAAGTCCCTGATCGAATATAACAAAGTCCCCTGATCGAGTATAACAAAGTCCCTTGATCGAGTAGAACAAAGTCCCCTCATCGAGTATAACAAAGGCTCCTCATCGAGTATAACAAAGTCCCATGATCGAGTATAACAAAGTCCCTTCATCGAATATAACAAAGTCCCCTGATCGAGTATAACAAAGTCCCCTGATCGAGTATAATAGACTGCCCTAATCGAGTGTAACAAAGTCCCCTGATCGAGTATAACAAAGTCCACCTATCGAGTATAACAAAGGCCTCTGATCGAGTTTAACAAAGGCCCTTGATCGAGTAGAACAAAGTCCCTCATCGAGTATAACAAAGACCCCTGATCTAGTATAACAAAGCCCCCTGATCGAGTATAACAAAGCCCCCTAATCGAGTATAACAAAGGCCCTCATCAAGTACAACAAAGTCCCCTGATCGAGTATAACAAAGTTCCCTGATTGAGTATAACAAAGGCCCCTTATCGAGTATAACAAAGTCCCCTGATCGAGTGTAACAAAGGCTCCTCATCGAAGATAACAAAGTCCCCTGATCGAGTATAACAAAGTTCCCCGATCGAGTATAACAAAGGCCCTCATCGAGTATAACAAAGGCCCTGATCGAGTATAACAGTTCCATGATCGAGTATAACAAAGTCCCCTCATCGAATATAACAAAGTCACCCTGATCGAGTATAACAAAGTCCCCTGATCGAGTAGAACAAAGTCCCCTCATCGAGTATAAAAAAGGCCCCTCTTCGAGTATAACAAAGTCCCATGATCGAGTATAACAAAGTCCCCTGATCGAGTATAACAAAGTCCTTTGATCGAGGTTAACAAAGTCCCCTGATCGAGTTTAACAAAGTTCTCTATTCGAGAATAACAAAGGCCCCTGATCGAGTATAACAAAGGCCTTTGATCGAGTATAACAAGGGCCCCTGATCGAGTATAACAAAGTCTCCTCATCGAGTTTAACAAAGTCCTCTAATCGAGAATAACAAAGGCCTTTGATCGAGTTTAACAGAGTCCCCTCATCGAGTATAACAAAGGCCACTCATCGAGTATAACAAAGTCCCATGATCCAGTATAACAAAGTCCCCTTATCGAATATAACAAAGTCCCCTGATCGAGTACAACAAAGTCCCCTGAACGAGTATAACAAAGTCCCCTGAATGATTATAACAAAGGCCCCTCATCGAGTATAACAAAGTCCCCCTGATCGAGAATAACTAAGTCCCCTGATCGAGTATAACAAAGCCCCCTGATCAAGTATAACAAAGGCCTTTGATCGAGTATAACAAAGACCCCTGGTTGAGTATAACAAAGTCCCCTCAACGAGTATAACAAAGCCCCCTCATAGAGTATAACTAAGTCCCCTGATCGAGTATAACAAAGTCCCCTGATCGGGTATAACAAAGGCCCCTGAACGAGTATAACAAAGTCCTCTAATCGAGTACAACAAAGGCCCCTGATCGGTTATAACAAAGTCCCCTCATCGGGTATAACAATGCCCCTTGATCGAGTATAACAAACTCCCCTGATCGAGTATAACAAAGTCTCCTCATCGAGTTTAACAAAGTCCTCAAATCGAGAATAACAAAGGCCTTTGATCGAGTTTAACAAAGGCCCCTGTTCGAGTATAACAAAGGCCTCTAAATGAGTATAACAAAGGCCACTGATCGAGTATAACAAAGTCCCCTGATCGAGTATTACTGAGTCCCCTGATCGAGTATAACAGAGTCCCCTCATCGAGTATAAGAAAGACCCCTCATCAAGTATAACAAAGTCCCCTGATCGAGTATAACAAAGTCCCCTGATCGAGTATAACAAAGTCCCCTGATCGAGTATAACAAAGTCCCATGATTGAGTATAACAAAGGCCCCTGATCGAGTTTAACAAATGCCTATGATCGAGTATAACAAAGTCCCCTGGACGATTATAACAAAGGCCCCTGATCGAATATAACAAACGCGCCTGACCGAGTATAACAATGGCCCCTGATCGAGTATAACAAAGTCCCCTGATCGAGAATAACAAAGTCCCCTGATCGAGTATAACAAAGCCCCCTGATCAAGTATAACAAAGGCCCCTGATCGAGTATAACAAAGACCCCTGGTCGAGTATAACAAAGTCCCGTCATCGAGTATAACAAAACCCCGTCATAGAGTATAACAAAGGCCCCTGATCGAGTATAACAGAGGCCCCTGATCGAGTATAACAAAGTCCCATGGTCGAGTATAACAAAGTCCCCTCATCGAATATAACAAAGTCCCCTCATCGAGTATAACAAAGTCTCCTGATCGAGGAGAGCAAAGTCCTCTGATCGAGTATAACAAAGTTCCCTTAACGATTATAACAAAGGCCCCTGATCGAGTATAACAAAGTTTCCTGATCGAGTAAAACAAAGCTCCCTGATCGAGTATAACAAAGTCCCCTGATCGAGTATAACAAAGTCCTTTGATTGAGTATAACAAAGGCCCCTAATCGAGTTTAACAAAGGCCCATGATCGAGTATAACAAAGTCCCCTGGTCGAGTATAACAAAGGCCCCTCATCGAATATAACAAAGGCGCCTGAGCGAGTATAACAAAGGCCCCTAATCGAGTATAACAAAGTTCTTTGATCGAGTATAACAAAGTCCCCTGATCGAGTATAATAAAGTCCCCCTGATCGAGAATAACAAAGTCCCCTGATCGAGTAAAACAAAGCCCCCTCATCAAGTATAAGAAAGGCCCCTGATCGAGTATAACGAAGCCCCCTCATCAAGTATAACAAAAGCCCCTGATCGAGTATAACAAAGACCCTGGTCGAGTATAACAAAGTCCCTTAATCGAGTATAACAAAGGCCCCTGATCGAGTATAACAAAGGCCCCTTTTCGAGTAAAACAGAGTCCCCTGATCGAGTATAACAAACTCCCCTGATCGAGTATAACAAAGTCTACTCATCGAGTTTAACAAAGTCCTCAAATCGAGAAAAACAAAGGCTTTTGATCGAGTTTAACAAAGGCCCCTGTTCGAGTATAACAAAGGCCTCTAAAAGAGTATAACAAAGGCAACTGATCGAGTATAACAAAGCCCCCTCATCAAGTATAACAAAAGCCTCTGATCAAGTATAACGAAGACCCCTGGTCGAGTATAACAAAGTCCCCTGATCGAGTATTACAGAGTCACCTGGTCGAGTATAACAAAGGTCCCTGATTGAATATAACAAAGGTGCCTGAACGAGTATAACAAAGGCCCCTGATCGAGTATAACAAAGTTCCCTGATCGAGTATAACAAAATCCTCTGATCGAGTACAACAAAGCCCCCTGATCAAGTATAACAAAGGCCCCTGATCGAGTATAACAAAGACCCTTGGTCGAGTATAACAAAGTCCCCTCATCGAGTATAACAAAGCCCCCTCATACAGTATAACAAAGTCCCCTGATCGAGTATAACAAAGTCCCCTGATCGGGTATAACAAAGGCCCCTAATCGAGTATAACAGAGGCCCCTGATCGAGTATAACAAAGTCCCATGGTCGGGTATAACAAAGTCCCCTCATTCGAATATAACAAAGTCCCCTTATCGAGTATAACAAAGTCCCCTGATCGAGGAGAACAAAGTCCCCTGATCGAGTTTAACAAAGTCCCCTGAACGATTATAACAAAGGCCCCTGATCGAGTATAACAAAGGCCCCTGATCGAGTTAAACAAAGGCCCATGATCGGGTATAACAAAGTCCCTTGGTCGAGTATAACAAAGGCCCCTCATCGAATATAACAAAGGTGCCTGAACGAGAATAACAAAGGCCCCTGATCGAGTATAACAAAGTTCCCTGATCGAGTATAACAAAGCTCCCTGATCGAGTATAACAAAGTCTCCTCATCGAGTTTAACAAAGTCCTCTAATCGAGAATAACAAAGGCCTGTGATCGAGTTTAACAAAGGCCCCTGTTCGAGTATAACAAAGGCCTCTAAAAGAGTATAACAAAGGCCACTTTTCGAGTACAACAAATTCCCCTGATCGAGTATAACAAAGGCACCTGATCGAGTATAACAAAGGCCCCTGATGGAGTATCAAAGGCCCCAGATCGAGTTTAACAAAGTCTTTAATCGAGGCAGCACCCCTATCGAGTATAACAGTCCCCTGATAGAGTATAACAAAGCCCTGATCGATAACAAAGGTCTTGTCGAGTTTTCACAAAGGTCTTTTGATCGAGTTTAACAATAGCCCTCGATCGAGTTTACAAAGTCCTTTGGTTGAGTATAAACTCCCTGGTCGAGTTTAACAAAGTCCCCTGACGAGTATAACAAAGACCCCATCGAGTATAACAAAGGCCCCTCATCGAGTATGCTAACAAAGTCCCTGGTCGAGTATAACAAAGTCCTCACCGGTATAACAAAGTTCCCTTGATCGAGTATAACAAAGCCCTCAGAGTATAGCAATAATGTCCATGATCGAGAGCAAAGTTCCCTTGATCGGCTATAAATAAAGGCCCCCATCGAGTATAACAAAGTCCGCTGATCGAGTATAACAAAGTCCCTGATCGAGGCATATAACAAAGGCCCCTGATCGAGCTTTTAAAGGCCCCTGGATCGAGTATAGAAAAACCTTTTGTCGAGTATATAACAAACTCCTGGTCGAGTATGTAACAAAGTCCCCTGATCGAGTATATAACAGTCCCTGATTGAGTATAACAAAGTCCCTTGAACGATTATGTAACAAAGGCCCCTGATCGATTATAACAAAGTTCCCTTGATCGAGTATAACAAAAGCACCCTGATCGAGTATAACAAAGTCCCCCTGATAGAGTATAACAAACCTTGATCGACTATAACAAGCGCCCGTGATCGAGTTTAACAGTTCCCCGACCGATATAACAAAAGTCCCCTGGTCGAGTATAATAAAGGCCCCTCATCGAGTTTAACAAAGGCCCTATCGAGAAAGTAAGCAAGTCCCATGATCCCTGAACGATAAGGTCCCTGATCGAGTATAACAAAGTTCCCTGATCGAGTATAACAAAGCCCCTGATCGAGTATAACAAAGTCCCCTGATAGAGATAACAGTCTCGATCGAGTATAAGAAAGCGCCGCTGATCGAGCTTAACAAAGGCCCCTAATCGGTATAACAAAGTCCCCTGTCGAGTATAACAAAGCGTCGCTGATCGAGTTTAACAAAGGCCCTCTATCGAGTATAACAAAAGTCCCTGTCGATATAAGAAACTCCCGGTCGAGTATAACAAAGTCCCCTGATCGAGTATAATTAACGCCCTCATCGAGTATAACAGTGTCAGTGACGAGTATAACAAAGTCCCTCATCGAATATAACGAAGTCCCCAATCGAGTATGCAATAAAGGCCCCTCATCGAGTATAACAAAGTCCCATGATCGAGAATAAAGTCCCTCATCAAATATAACAGTCCCAGGATCGAGCATAACAAAGTCCTGATCGAGCATAACAAAGTCCTTGATCGTGCATAACAAAGTCCCCTGAACGATTATAACAAAAGGCCCTGATCTAGTAAAACAAAGTTTTCGATCATAAAACAAAGCCCCTGATCGAGTATAACAGTTCCCTTAACTGGCAAGGCAAAGACCCTGATCGAAAGGCAAAAAGTCCCCTGATCGACTATAGGCAACAAAGTCCCCTGATCGAGTATATCAAAGGCCCCATCGAGTTTAATAAGGCCCTGATCGAGTGGCAATAAAGACCCTGATTGAGTATATAATGTCTCGACTGAGTATAACAAAAGTCCTGATCAGATGGCAACAAAGACCCTGATCGAGTATAAAGTCCTCGATCGACTATAACAAAAGTCCCCTGATCGAGAGCATTAAAGGCCCCTGATCGAGTTTAATAAGGCCCCTGATCGAGTATATAGCAAAGTCCCTGTCGGGAATAAAAACTCGATCGAGAATAAAGTCCCTGATTGAGAAATAAATAAATTAATTGAACGATTATAAATAAAGCACGCAACACCGCATAACAAAGTTCCCTGACTGCGAAAACAAAGGTCCTCTATCAGAGTATACCAAAGTCCCTGATCGAGTATAACAGTCCCCTATCGATATATAACAAAGGCCCCTGAACGAGGATAAAGTTCCCTGATCGAGTATAACAAAGCCCTGATCGAGGAGCAACAAAAGTCTCCTCATAGAGTTAAACAAAGCCCCTGATCAAGTATAACAAAAAGTTCCCAGATCATATAACAAAGTCCCCTGATCGAGTATAACAGTTCTATCGAGAGCAATAGCGCCCTCATCGAGTAGTGAATAAAAGTCCCCAACATCATATAACAAAACCCTGATCGAGTAGCAAAGTCCTCTGATCGAGGTAACAAAGTTTCGATCGAGTAAAACAAAGCCCCCTGATCGAGTATAAAAAGTCTCCTGATCGAGTATAACAAACCCCCTGATTGAGTATATAATGAAGTCCCTGATCGAGTATAACAAAGTCCCTGATCGAGTATAACAAAGTTCCTAATCGAGTATAACAAAGACCCCTGATTGAGTATAAATAAAGTCCCTGATCGAGTATAACAAAGTCCCTGATCGAGTATAACAAAGGCCCCTGATCGAGTTTAATCAAAGGCCCCTGATCGAGTAGAACAAAGTCCC
Organism: Homarus americanus; assembly: GCF_018991925.1. Classification (NCBI taxonomy): domain Eukaryota; kingdom Metazoa; phylum Arthropoda; class Malacostraca; order Decapoda; family Nephropidae; genus Homarus; species Homarus americanus. The sequence continues at coordinate 6,213 of NW_024718930.1, read as the reverse complement.
CTGGTCGAGTATATAAAAAACTCCTGATCGAGTGATAACAAAGGACCCTGATCGAAAGGCAACAAAGTCCCCTTGAACGATTATAACAAAGGTCAGGTGATCGAGTATAACAAAGTTCCCTGATCGAGTATAACAAAGTCCTGAACGATTATAACAAAGGCACCTGATCTAGTATAACAAAGTTCCCTAATCGAGTATAACAAAGCCCCTGATCGAGTATAACAAAGTCTCCTGATAGAGTATAGCAAAGTCCCTGATCGAGTATAACTATGGCCCCTGATCGAGTTTCACAAAGGCCTCTGATCGAGTTTAACAAAGTCTCCTGATAGAGTATAGCAAAGTCCCTGATCGAGTATAACTATGGCCCCTGATCGAGTTTTACAAAGTCCTTTGAGTAGTATAACAAACTCCTGGTCGAGTATAACAAAGTCCCCTGGTCGAGTATAAGAAAGGCCCTCATCGAGTATAACAAAGTCCGCTGATCGAGTATAACAAAGTCCCCTGGTCGAGTATTACAAAGGCCCTCATCGAGTTTCACAAAGGCCCTCATCGAGTATAACAAAGTCGCCTGATCGAGTATAACAAAGGCCCTGATTAAGTATAACAAAGGCCCCAGATCGAGTATAACAAAGTCCCTGATCGAGTATAACAAAGGCCCTGATCGAGTATAACAAAGGCCCCTGATCGAGTATAACAAAGTCCTCATCGAGTATAACAAAACCCCTGATCGAGTAAAGCAAAGTCCCCTGATCGAGTATAAAAAGTCCCCTGATCGAGTATAACAAAGTCCCTGATCGAGTATAACAAAGTTCCCTAATCGAGTATAACAAAGACCCCTGATCGAGTATAACAAAGGCTCCTGATCGAGTTTAACAAAGGCCCTGATCGAGTTTAACAAAGGCCCTGATCGAGTATAACAAAGTCCCTGATCGAGTATAACAAAGTCCCTGATCGAGTATAACAAAGGCCCTGATCGAGTATAACAAAGTTCCCTAATCGAGTATAACAAAGACCCCTGATCGAGTATAACAAAGTCCTGATCGAGTATAACAAAGTCCCTGATCGAGTATAACAAAGGCCCCTGATCGAGTTTAACAAAGGCCCTGATCGAGTAGAACAAAGTCCCCTGGTCGAGTATAAAAACTCCCTGATCGAGTATAACAAAGGCCCTGATCGAGTATAACAAAGTCCCCTGAACGATTATAACAAAGGCCGCTGATCGAGTATAACAAAGTTCCCTGATCGAGTATAACAAAGTCCCCTGAACGATTATAACAAAGGCACCTGATCGAGTATAACAAAGTTCCCTGATCGAGTATAACAAAGCCCCCTGATCGAGTATAACAAAGTCTCCTGATAGAGTATAGCAAAGTCCCCTGATCGAGTATAACTATGGCCCCTGATCGAGTTTCACAAAGGCCTCTGATCGAGTTTAACAATAGCCCCTGATCGAGTTTTACAAAGTCCTTTGGTCGAGTATAACAAACTCCCCTGGTCGAGTATAACAAAGTCCCCTGGTCGAGTATAAGAAAGGCCCCTCATCGAGTATAACAAAGTCCGCTGATCGAGTATAACAAAGTCCCCTGGTCGAGCATTACAGAGGCCCTCATCGAGTTTCACAAAGGCCCTCATCGAGTATAACAAAGTCGCCTGATCGAGTATAACAAAGGCCCCTGATTAAGTATAACAGCCCCAGATCGAGTATAACAAAGTCCCTGATCGAGTATAACAAAGGCCCCTGATCGAGTATAACAAAGGCCCCTGATCGAGTATAACAAAGTCCCCTCATCGAGTATAACAAAACCCTCTATCGAGTAAAGCAAAGTCCCCGATCGAGTATAAAAAGTCCCCTGATCGAGTATAACAAAGTCCCTGATCGAGTATAAAAGTTCCCTAATCGAGTATAACAAAGACCCTGATCGAGTATAACAAAGTCCCTGACCGAGTATAACAAAGTCCCTGATCGAGTATAACAAAGGCCCCTGATCGAGTTTAACAAAGGCCCCTGATCGAGTAGAACAAAGTTCCTGGTCGAGTATAAAAACTCCTGATCGAGTATAACAAAGGCCCCTGATCGAGTATAACAAAGTCCCCTGATCGAGTATAACAAAGTCCCTGATCGAGTATAACAAAGTCCCTGATCGAGTATAACAAAGGCCCCTGATCGAGTTTAACAAAGGCCCTGATCGAGTAGAACAAAGTCCCTGGTCGAGTATAAAACTCCCCTGATCGAGTTTAACAAAGGCCCTGATCGAGTATAACAAAGTCCCCTGAACGATTATAACAAAGGCCGCTGATCGAGTATAACAAAGTTCCCTGATCGAGTATAACAAAGTCCCTGAACGATTATAACAAAGGCACCTGATCGAGTATAACAAAGTTCCCTGATCGAGTATAACAAAGCCCCTGATCGAGTATAACAAAGTCTCCTGATAGAGAATAGCAAAGTCCCCTGATCGAGTATAACTATGGCCCCTGATCGAGTTTCACAAAGGCTCTGATCGAGTTTAACAATAGCCCCTGATCGAGTTTTTACAAAGTCCTTTGGTCGAGTATAACAAACACCCCTGGTCGAGTATAACAAAGTCCCCTGGTCGAGTATAAGAAAGGCCCTCATCGAGTATAACAAAGTCCGCTGATCGAGTATAACAAAGTCCCTGGTCGAGTATTACAAAGGCCCTCATCGAGTTTCACAAAGGCCCTCATCGAGTATAACAAAGTCGCCTGATCGAGTATAACAAAGGCCCCTGATTAAGTATAACAAAGGCCCCAGATCGATATAACAAAGTCTCCTGATCGAGTATAACAAAGGCCCCTGATCGAGTATAACAAAGGCCCCTGATCGAGTATAACAAAGTCCCTCATCGAGTATAACAAAACCCCTGATCGAGTAAAGCAAAGTCCTGATCGAGTATAAAAGTCCCCTGATCGAGTATAACAAAGTCCCTGATCGAGTATAACAAAGTTCCCTAATCGAGTATAACAAAGACCCTGATCGAGTATAACAAAGTCCCTGATCGAGTATAACAAAGTCCCCTGATCGAGTATAACAAAGGCCCTGATCGAGTTTAACAAAGGCCCTGATCGAGTAGAACAAAGTTCCTGGTCGAGTATAAAACTCCTGATCGAGTATAACAAAGGCCCCTGATGGAGTATAAAAAGAATAAAAGTCCCTGGTCGAGTAAAACAAAGTCCCTCACCGAGTATAACAAAGTTCCTGATCGAGTATAACAAAGCCCCTCATAGAGTATAACAATGTCCCTGATCGAGTATAGCAAAGTTCCCTGATCGGCTATAAATTAAAGGCCCCACATCGAGTAGCGAAAGTCCGCTGATCGAGTATAACAAAAAACGGATTGAGTATACCGGTGTCCCCCGAACGATTATAACAAAGGCCCCTGATCGATTATAACAAAGTTCCCTGATCGAGAGCAACAAAGCACCTCTTGATCGAGTATAACAAAGTCCCTGATAGAGTATAACAAAGTCCCTTGATCGACTATAACAAAGGCCCGTGATCGAGTTTAACAAAGGCCCCTGATCGAGTATAACAAAGTCCTGGTCGAGGTATAACAGCGCCCCTTTCATCGAGTTTAACAGCGTCTCATCGAGGAGTAACAAAGTCCCTATGATCGGTATAACAAAGTCCCCTGAACGATTATAACGAAGGTCCCTGATCGAGGCGAACAAAGTTCCCTGGACTGATCCCTGGTCGAGTATAACAAAGTCCCTGATCGAGTATAATTAAGGCCCTCAATGAGTATAACAAAGTGTCATGATCGAGTATAACAAAGTCCTCATCGAATATAACAAAGTCCCTAACGAGTATAACAAAGGCCCTCATCGAGTATAACAAAGTCCCATGATCGAGAATAACAAAGTCCCCCATCGAATATAACAAAGTCCCGTGATCGAGTATAACAAAGTCCCCTGATCGAGTATAACAAAGTCCCCTGATCGTGTATAACAAAGTCCCCTGAACGATTATTATAAATAAAGGCCCCTTATCTAGTAAAACAAAGCTTCCTTGATCGAGTAAAACAAAGCCCTGATCGAGTATAAGAAAGCCCCCTGATCGAGTATAACAAAGTCCCCTGATCGAGTATAACAAAGTCCCCTGATTGGGTATAACAAAGTCCCCTGGATCGAGTATAACAAAGTCCCCTGATCGAGTATATAACAAAAGGCCCTAGATCGAGTGTAACAAGTCCACTGGTCGAGTATAACAAAGTCCCTGATCGAGTATAACAAAGGCCCTGATCGAAAGTATAACAAAGGCCCTGATCGAGTATATAACAAAGTCCCTCATCGAATATAACGAAGTCCCCAATCGAAAGTATAACAAATTCCCATGATCGAGAACAAAGTCCTCATCGAGTATAACAAAGGCCCTCATCGAGTATAACAAAGTCCCATGATCGAGAATAATGAAAGTCCTCATCGAATATAACAAAGTCCCCTGGATCGAGTATAACAAAGTCCCCTGATCGAAGTAACAAAGTCCCTGATCGTGTATAACTAAGTCCCTGAACGATTATAACAGCGTCTCTTGATCGAGTATAACAAAGTTTGATCGAGAAAAACAAAGCCGCCTGATCGAGTATAAAAAGTCCCCTTGATCGAGTATAACAAAGTCCCCTGATCGAGTATCACAAAGTCCCCTGATTGAGTATATAACAAAGTCCCCTGATCGACTATAACAAAGTCCCGTGATCGAGTATAACAAAGGCCCCTGAGTTTAACAAAGGCCCCTAATCGAGTATAGCAAAGTCCCCTGGTCGAGAATAAAAACCTCCTGATCGAGTATAACAAAGTCCCCTGATTGGAGTATAACAAATTTCACTGAACGATTATAACAAAGGCCACTGATCGAGTATAACAGTTCCCCGGATCAAGTATAACAAAGGCCCCTTGATCGAGTATAACAAAGTCCCTGGTCGAGTATAACAAAGTCCTTGATCGAGTATAACAAAGGCTCCTGGATCGAGTATACCAAAGTCCCCATCGAGTATGCGCAACAAAACCCCTGATCGAGATAACAAAGTCCCCGATCGAGTATAACAAAGTCCCTCATCGAGTATAACAAAGGCCCCTGATCGAGTTTAACAAAGGCCCCTGATCGAGTATAACAAAGTTCCCTGATCGAGTATAACAGCACTTGATCGAGTATAACAAAGTCCCCTGATAGAGTATAACAAAAGTCCCTTGATCGACTATAACAAAGGCCCTTGATCGCGCTTTCTAACAAAGGCCTTGATTGAGAGCAACAAAGTCCCCTGGTCGAGTATAACAGCGCCCTCATCGAGTTTAACAAAGGCCCTCATCGAGTATAACAAAGTCCCCTTGATCGATTATAACAAAGCACCCTGATCGAGTATAACAACAAAGTCCCCTTGATAGAGTATACAAAGTCCCTTGATCGACTATAACAAAGGCCCCTGATCGCTTAACAAAGGCCCCTGATTGAGTATAACAAAGTCTCCTGGTCGAGTATAACAAACTCCTGGTCGAGTATATAACAAAGTCCCCTGATCGAGTATAACAAAGTCCTCTGATCAAGTATAAACAACAAAGTCCCCTGAACGATTATAACAAAGGCCCCTGATCGTGAATAACAAAGTTCCCTGATCGAGTATAACAAAGTTCCCTGGATGGAGTATAACACAGTCCCCTGATAGAGTATAACAAAGTCCACACATCGAGTATAATGTTCCTGATCGAGACAAATAAGTCCGCTGATCGAGTATAAAAGTCCCGTGATCGAGTATAACAAAGTCCCCCGATCGAGTATAACAAAGGCCCCTGATGAAGTTTAACAAAGGCCCTGATCGAGTATATAGCAAAGTCCCCTGGTCGAGTATAACAAACTACCCTTGGTCGATATATAACAAAGTCCCTGATCGAGTATAACAAAGACCTCTGATCGAGTATATAACAAAGTCCCCTGAACGATTATAAATAAAGGCCCCTGATCGAGTATAACAAAGTTCCCTGGATCGAGTATAAAGCCCCGATCGAGTATAACAAAGTCCCATGATAGAGTATAACAAAGTCCCTGGATCGAGTATAACAAAGGCCCCTGATCGAGTTTAACAAAGGCCCCTGATCGAGAGTATAACAAAGGCCCCTGGTCGAGTATATAACAGCGCCACTCATCGAGTTTAACAGCGGCCCTCATCGAGTATAACAAAGTCCCTGGTCGAGTAAAACAAA
>NW_024718929.1:0-17700 GCF_018991925.1 Homarus americanus | reverse complement strand
TAAGAGAAGAGAAGGGTCTAGAGGAGAAGAGGAGGGGCTATAGGAGAAGAGGAGAGGCTACTGGAGAAGAGGAGGGCTATAAGAGAAGAGAAGGGGCTACATGAGAAGAGGAGGGGCTACAGGAGAAGAGGAGGAGCTACACAAGAGAAGCTACATGATGTTACTAAGAATCATCCATACAACACCTGACGTCACTAACTCGTCACAACCTCAGCACATATCATTAGAAAAACAAATTACATTCAATTCAAGTACAGTAATTACCAGGGATTACATACCACTTGTTGTGTGGAGTGGGATTACCGGCATGGGCGTAATCACCGCATCAAGGGATTTAAAGCAATAATGTTTGTTGTCGTGGGAATGGCAATGTTATATTGATGTTAGTCGTGTGGTTGTGCACTTGTAGAGGGTTGTGTGTGAGGGTTGGTGGCTGTCACTGTTTGTTGTGTAATTGTTTGTTTACATTGTCAGAAGATAACAAGTGTTGTTTCTCTCCATTTCATTCTCTATCTGTTCCTATTTTATTTGATTTTGTGTATCTCTCTTTGGCTCTCTCTCTCTACCCCCCTTCCACTTTCTCTCCCATTGTGTCTCTCAACGTATCTCTTTGTCTCTCTCCATCTTTCAATTCTCCACCCCCCCCCCCTCTCTCTCTCTCTCTCTCCGTCGTCGTGGTGCCCTCCGGGACCTGGTGATGGCACAGCTTTAAGTCGGGCTCTTTGATGGGTTGCTACAGAGGTATGGGGGGTGGGGCAGCGTCTTGACGGCCTCGTATGACTTACTTACCCGTTCCTCGATAACTTCTCAGCTACCTTCCCTTCCTCAACCATCACCACCAACTGATATTTTGTGGTCCTTACTGTGGTGTGGGTGTTCGAAACCATGTTTGTTAATACTCTCTGTTAGATGTAATTCTAATGTATTGGAAATGTAACCTCTGAAAACTGTTCCCTTGTATAACGCTTCAGAGTGGCTTCTCAATTATTCTGTTAAAACTAATGTGTTCTACTTTTTTTATTCTTTAATCTTTTTTTTTTTGGTGTTTGGATAACTTCCTCGCCACTGTGTTGACTTAATTCCTCCACTATGTGTCGGCAACTAATGTGTAGTTAAAAATAAAAAAATATCGAAATCCTTTTAGTCACCGTATAATAGTTACAAGCAGATGGGCGGAGATCCTGCACTACCTACAGGGGGTGACTGAATCTAGGGCCGCCACCTACCATTGCGTCTCCCGGGCCATCCTCTCTTTTCCTGCCTGTCTGAGACGTTCTAGAAATGGTGGTACTTGTTCAGATGGAAGTCTTCTTAAAGCTAGTAAAGTACACGGGGAGGAATATAGGCCAGGGGCGACTCACTTCCTCACAGAACTAACCCTCTGACCTACACACACACACACACACACACACACACACACACACACACACACACACACGCGCGCGCGCGCGCGCGCGCATCCTCAACCTGCTACTGTATTGGAGGAAATTCTGCTGCCGTTTTAAATGTGCCAGTGGATGTTTACCCTTATTCTTCTTATATACTGGAGATAATAGGGAAAAACACCTCCTGTATTAGGAGGGAATACCACTAACGAGAGACCCAGGGGTAGAAGGATGAAGCAAGATGTTGGAAGGGTTTCGTTTTGATGAGAAAGTTGATTAACGATCTTGACAAACGAGTAGTGTTTCTACACTTGAGTAAGTCTGTCTTTACTGATGAGAAATTAATGTATTATATTTGTATTTTCTTACGTGGTTGTAAAACTTCCCCCTCTGTGCTTCATTTATCATTCATTAAGAAAGGCGTCTCTTGTCACTGTGTGCTATTTACTACCGAGGATGAGTTCTGAGACATGAAATTGTACATTAAATTTTATCGTATTCCCATGTCTATTACAAACGTGTATACTTAACTAAGACCCTTTTTTTCCTGAGAAAAACCTGGCAGAAGCGACAAGAGTGACGGAAGAATGACTGGTTAACTGAAGCCTGACATACACCTTGTCGGAGAGAAGAATATTAACTTAGAGATATATAGCTTTACCTGGAACCAGTTAAATTAAGTTCAAGATTTATGTCATAAGTGGACAAGGGAGGAAGATGTTTACTATATCTATAAAGGTGAGGCGGAGGGGTAGAAGATGAGATGAAGAAATATGTGTGTTCAGCCAAGTGTGGGATGACATCTGGTTTGTTTTCCTTGTGTGAAAAGAAAAAAAATATATAATGCAAGTGTTAACAAGGAAGACGAACATTTATCTCAGGCTAATAGCGGTGTAAAGGAGGAACAGGTGGAGATGTGGATAACAAGGGAAGTGAGGTAGTAAAGGGGGGACAGGTGGAGATGTGGATAACAAGGGAAATTAGTTAGTAAAGGAGGAACAGGAGATGTGGATAACAAGGGAAGTGAGGCAGTGAAGAAAAATGCATCTTGTAAAGCTATGGCAATAGAGGAAGAAACGAAGGACAAAAGTAAGAACAAAAGCTAAAAATATGAACAGATGATAAAGGAAGGAACACAGTCTAAAGGAAGGAACTCAAGATAAAGGAAGGAACAAAGGATAAAGGGAGGAATAAAGGTAAATGAAAGAATAAATAATAAAAGGAGGAACAAAGAATAAGGAAAAAACAAAACAAATTAACAAAAGAAGGAACAAAAACTATCCTCACAGATGGAGACGATAAACAGAATTATGGGGAAACAAAAATGCTATATGAAATAACAAATAAGAGGAAGAAAATAATCAGAAACCAAAATTATTAAGGTAATATAGTGGTATTGGAAGTGATGGATCACCAGTATAAACACGAGAAAATAGTCTAAATAGGAAAACATAAGAGAAACAAAATGAATAGAAGTAAAGTATAGATTAATATAATAGATGAGATAAGAGTTAGTCGTGGTTAGGTTAGGTTAGGTTAGGTTAGGTCAGGTTAGACCAGGTTAGATTAAATTTGGTTCAGCGTGAAGTTTAATAAATTGTCTGCAGTTCTCTGGTGAATACCATAACCTAATGTATCCTAACCTACATACAACAACATATACACAACATGAAAAGGAAAATTTTTCACTAATAATTTAGACATTGACTGATTTAACACATTGACTGTAACATATAACATTATGGAGTTGAGGTAGCTAGGAAATAATACTCATGATCTTAGTCTTTGTAATCATAAAGGTTAATGCTATAGAATGTTTGGTGCATATTATCAGTCTTAGGCACACACTATTGAAAACACTAAAGTTATACAGATGATTATTGTGTATATTAATATATTATCAAGTAGAAAAAAAAATATCCGTGAATCAGACAAAAATAATAATAATCTCAGAGGTTTTATACACGATGTGGCATTTAGTACACACTTCTCCATTAACCAACAGTAATTTCGAGAGAACTGAGCGATCCGTCTTTCTGGCTCTAAAAAGTATCTTCCTGTTGCCTCGGTAAGGTCGTCAAAATCCTTCGTCTGTTGTGTCATATTGTCTCGCACAAGATCTTAAAGATACTTGTGAGAAGGAATAGCTTATACGTAAAGAAAAAGGAAAGTGTGATAGAAGTTATAAAAGTAGTATACAAATCATATTATTTTGTGTGTAATTACTGTAATTATTGAGGAATAAAATTTTACATTGGCTAAAATCTTATAAGTGTACAATTAGGCCGAAAGTTTTACTATCTGTCAAGAAACATCAAAAGTGTGTCTTTTTTATTTCACTACAATTTCACTCTTAAACAATAAACACCAATAAACAAATTGCAGAAACTTGAAAGATTTCCAGGAACAAACAGCAATGAGGAATATATTTATACATAGACTACTGTAGGTGAAGACATTAACCCTTTATGTATCTGACCTAATAATCTGGATAAATATTATTTTTAAATACATCTACCCACCACAAGGAACTCACTGCACATGTTCACTGCGAGACTCTAGCCAGAAGCACTAGACCTTACATGTTAAATCTGAAAACATCTGATTGTTGTGATAAATGTGGCGTACGTGAGACTAGCAAGCACGTGTTCTGCTTTCGTTAGTGTAGATATGATAACATGAACTGGGTGAAAGGTGTACTAGATATACTGATTTTAAGAGTGTAATAATTGTTGCTATTTGACATTATTACAGGATAAGTCACAAAGAGAAACATACATCTGTTAAGCAAATATGATAGGTCATCATCATCATCATCACCATCATCATTATCATAGTCATTATCATCAACACCACCATGTTTAAGACTACTGTTATCACCGTCACCATCTTATTATTGTTCCTTGCATTTTCGTCTCCACACACACACACACACACACACGCACACACACACACACACACACACACACACACACACACACACACAAACAAACAAAACACCTCCACCACCCACCACAACCCCCTACCACCACAACCACCCACCACCACTTCCACCAACCACCACCACCCCTATCACCTCCACCACCACCCACCACCACTACTACTACTCCTACTTTTTTTCTTTTTTTTTTTTATAGTGGCCTCCAGCCTCCCGCAATAGCCACACCTTCGCCACCATTTATTTACCTTAATATTAAATATCCTAATACATAAGAAGCTATCCTATCTGTGTTAAAATAGTTGAGCCGCAGATCTATGCGGCATTCAGTGACTGTAGCCTCATAGTCAATATCTGCAGCAGTTGTCGGAGTAGGGGCAGAAGCTCTCGTTCCCCTGAGGCAAAGCAAAGCCGACCGAAGGAGAGAGAAGGACAGTCGACATCTCATCCAGGCTGTAACATAACTTCTGGGCTGCTGCTTCTGTTCGGAGATCAGCTCCGCGAGTCTGGCGTAGAAACATCTTGCACTTGGGCCCATCCCACCAGAGGTTGTGAACACTAGAGGAGTGAAGCTGCCTTGATCAACATTTTGAATTCTCTCCCCATATGCCCTTCTCTTGTCGTTCTCGTTCCTCCTATGCGCAGCATCGAGAGCTAGGTTACGGTGACAAACGGCCATGGGATCAAAAATCCTGATGTCGAAGAAAGCTCGCTGTCCCCGCGTCCAGAATCCTCGAGCACTGACGTCCACACGGGCTTCGTTAGATGTGTTTGAAGTCCTGTGTTGGAAGATCTCGCCATCCAGTGGAAGGAGGGTCGGTTCTACCATGACGTCCCGGCAGATTTCCTTCAACATATTTGCTGTGAGATCCCTTACCTCGTCATGCCTCATGCAAATGAAGCCCCCCTTCTTGCAGACCATGGCGTGATCGCCATCATAGGAAGAGCCACACACGCATTGGGAGGGCAAACCATCCACTGGCCAACCATATCTTAGAGCAAGTGCATCTGTAAATTCTTGTTTGTTAAGGCTGAAACCATTTGCCCTTATCGGTAACGTAGTTAACCAGTTCGAGGCGCCCACCTCCTGCGCTATAGCTACTTTTTTTTCAAATTTTCTGGAACCTGCAGCAATAGTTGCTGCAACATGTCATTTTGGCAGTGCTGCCGATCTGTTGTAATGGCCCTACGGATCTTATTTACTTCGCTAGTGTCCACTTCCCCTGATGCATTCTGGGCTATTATGTGGTCAGTGAGGGCTGCTGTGAGCTTAAGTGAATTTTGATGTTCAGTGTCAGCAATCTCCTCTGGATTAGTTAGTCCCATCCCTCCCAGTCTTGGTGGAAGTGCAAGTGTTCTTTCTGCTGGGGTTAAGTCAGGGTGTTTCACTAGTTTGGGAATGAACTTGACCCTGATAGCTTCTTCCAGAGGGTGGAGGAGGGGTCCGATCTCAGGGATGGTACGCATCAGGTAGTTCCAGCGATGCTTGACTCCATGGGTGAATGCTGCAAAGGCCGCATGTGGCTCTGTGTTAGCAATCTCACATAGAGCTTGGATTTCGCTAACCCACTCATTCACCTTTCCCGCTACGTACTCGGTCTTGAAGTCCGTAGTGCCAATTACAGCGCCTAGATGTCTTTGGCCGTCCTTAGTTATTTTGACCTCACTTCCGCCAAAAACCTCCAAAGCCCGTTCATAATGTTCTGGCTTCACGATGAGGAAGGAGTTGCTAGCGTTTGGGTGGTACCCTATTTTTGGACCTCGCGATGTTACCAGGTCCCACCACTTTTTGATGCACTCCACCGTTCCTGCTCCTGTAAGGTCATCAGCATATGCCACTTGTTTGACCCCAGTTGTTTCAAATTTTATTTCTTGTTGGAGCACTGATAGGCCAATTGCATACATTGCCATTGCAACGGGGTCCCCCTGTGTTGTTCCCTCGGTCGACTGTAGGATGGTATCACCTCGTAGAGCCTTGTTGTTTACTATGTAGAGGTCTGAAGGATTCCTATACGAATTTTCAACATACATCGCAAAGCTAGGACACTTGATCTTGATGTTGTGCAGTGCAGCCTTGCGGTTAAGTATGTTGAATGCGTTTGAAGCATCCACCAGGAGAACGGCCTCACAATCACGCTGCTCAAATATCAATCTCATGGCGTGAATGGCCGCCTCCCCACCAGCCTGGTGGCCAGCACACACTTGTAGGTTCCCTGCTGCTGCCCTGACATCGTCCTTTACCACCTCCATTATGCATTTTCCGATGATCCGCCTCAGCACTTCCCCCACCCCTATAGGTCTACATCCTGGTTTCTTTTCCAGAGGAATAAGGCGGCAGGCCGTCAGGGCCTGGAGGTGATGGCAGCAAGAGGATGCAAGCTTTCTTGCAAGGGCGGCAAAGGCAGTGCAGAGATCGCTTGCTACAGGGCCAAACTTGTTTGTGCTGAGGATGACTCTCCAACCGTTTGCATCCAGACCTGAAAGGCCGGCTCCTCCTCGAGTCTTCAGTGCCTTTTTCCACACCATCTCTCCTGTTATTTTCTCGAACAGGACAGCATTTGGTGGGATATAGTCACCCTGGAACCTGATGCCTTCATCTTTGCTTGCAGGGGGATGTTTCTCTTTCAATAGTTTTAATGTCTCTCTGTTTATTGGCATCACCCCACCGGAGGATTCCTGTGTGAGAGATCTTACCGCGAGAGACACTTTTCCCACACGCATTTTGTTTCCAAATTTTCTTGCCACGTCATCGGTGTTTTGCTTTCCGTCACCGGTAAATTTTAGTCTCTCCTGCAGTGTTCTTGCTTCACATAGGAGATCATCTAGGGCCCCAGTCTGCCACATTGTCAATCTTCTCTTCATTGCTGCCCCATTTTCTTTGTGCTTAGCCTTTGTGTGTGTCCTCTGACAAAATAGATGTGGTATTATTGCCAGTATTTGAAGAGCTACGGGGGCGAGGAAGCGGTCCTGAGTGTAATCAGTCATGAAGCGAGTCATCTCCCGAATCATTTCTTTGGTGGCCGCACACTTGGGTGGTTCAAATAAGTTAGCAGGCGACCACTTGACAATTTCTGAGTAGGTTTCTTTGACCCATACGCCTGCATTTTCCATCGACATGCCATTCCACTGAGGCGGCTGTCTCTCATTCTCCTCGTGGACACCTGCTACTGAGGGAGCAGCATTTATTAGTACTACATTTTCGGGTTGAGTAGACTCACTGCTATCATTTCGGATATCATCGGGTGGTTGGGTCCCGGCGATATCCACTATGGCCGCCTGTGTCGGCTCCCTGCGATGTGGGTTCCGACACTGGTCTAGCTTCCCGCAATCCACACATGGTCGGTTGTTTCTCGCACAAAAACAATTTATGCAGTTTTGGTTCGGGCTAGCACAGACGCAGCAAAGAATGTTGCCAGGCATAGTGACCAGCACCTTGGGCGACAGATACTTCCGCCTCCGACCTCTGCTATTGGGCCCATACGGACGAAGAAACTAGATCTTATGCGTATGAGGCACAGAGGTGACGGCCTGGCCTTCGGTGTCCGAGTAGTAGGGGCATACACGCGCGTTTGGTTGTGTCGGGCACCCCCCATGTGGGCGATAATCCACACATGAGAATAATCCACTGGGAGCAAGAATTGTCACACCTAACACTTGTTTATGTAACTTTGGCAGAGATAGCCACCATTTCTATGGTCTCGCTGATGTAACATTAGTTATATATACTCACTTGGTCAGCCGGCACTACATGAAGTGGCCGTTACTTGAGGTGGCGACCGAAAGCGCGAGGCACTTGGCCCCATAGGGGCGAGAGTCGCGATGCCACCCTTGCTAAAGTAGGCCTATCGACACACTGGCACTGACACTTGGCAACTCCAGGCACTCACCATTCAAACACTCATAGGCTTACTTGAAGATCGCCGGTGAACACGCGCAATATTTGCGTTTAATGTCGTAAGGAATGAGAAGAGCCGTCGGCGATGATGCTCAAGGTGACATCCAACATTCATCGACACACTGTGAAATTCTCGCTCCCACAAACTGAGTATATCCACACCAATAACACTTTAAATCAGGGAAGGCACCCCAACACACCCACGAACGCCCGGGCCTCCTACTACTACTACTTCTACTTTTTTTCTTTTTTCTTTTTTTTTTAAGTGGCCTCCAGCCTCCCCCAATAGCCACACCTTCGCCACCCTTTATTTACCTTAATATTAAATATCCTAATACATAAGAAGCTATCCTATCTGTTTTAAATTAGTTGAGCCGCAGATCTATGCGGCATTCAGTGACTGTAGCCTCATAGTCAATATCTGCAGCAGTTGTCGGAGTAGAGGCAGAAGCTCTCGTTCCCCTGAGGCAGAGCAAAGCCGACCGAAGGAGAGAGAAGGACAGTCGACATCTCATCCAGGCTGTAACATAACTTCTGGGCTGCTGCTTCTGTTCGGAGATCAACTCCGCGAGTCTGGCGTAGAAACATCTTGCACTTGGGCCCATCCCACCAGAGGTTGTGAACACTAAAGGAGTGAAGCTGCCTTGATCAACATTTTGAATTCTCTCCCCATACGCCCTTCTCTTGTCGTTCTCGTTCCTCCTATGTGCAGCATCGAGAGCTAGGTTACGGTGATAAGCGGCCATGGGATCAAAAATCCTGATGTCGAAGAAAGCTCGCTGTCCCCGCGTCCAGAATCCTCGAGCACTGACGTCCACACGGGCTTCGTTAGATGTGTTTGAAGTCCTGTGTTGGAAGATCTCGCCATCCAGTGGAAGGAGGTTCGGTTCTACCATGACGTCCCGGCAGATTTCCTTCAACATATTTGCTGTGAGATCCCTTACCTCGTCGTGCCTCATGCATATGAAGCCCCCGTTCTTGCAAACCATGGCGTGATCGCCATCATAGGAAGAGCCACACACGCATTGGGAGGGCAAACCATCTACTGGCCAACCGTACCTTAGAGCAATGGCATCTGTAAATTCTTGTTTGTTAAGGCTGAAACCATTTGCCCTTATCGGTAACGTAGTTAACCAGTTCGAGGCGCCCACCTCCTGTGCTATAGCTACTTTTTTTGTCAAATTTTCTGGAACCTGCAGCGATAGTTGCTGCAACATGTCATTTTGGCAGTGCTGCCGATCTGTTGTAATGGCCCTACGGATCTTATTTACTTCGCTGGTGTCCACTTCCCCTGTTGCATTCTGGGCTATTATGTGGTCAGTGAGGGCTGCCGTGAGCTTAAGTGAATTTTGATGTTCAGTGTCAGCAATCTCCGCTGGATTAGTTAGTCCCATCCCTCCCAGTCTTGGTGGAAGTGCAAGAAGTGTTCTTTCAGCTGGGGTTAAGTCAGTGTGTTTCACTAGTTTGGGAATGAACTTGACCCTGATAGCTTCTTCCAAAGGGTGGAGGAGGGGTCCGATCTCAGGGATGGTACGCATCAGGTAGTTCCAGCGATGCTTGACTCCATGGGTGAATGCTGCAAAGGCCGCATGTGGCTCTGTGTTAGCAATCTCAGATAGGTCTTGGATTTCGCTAACCCACTCATTCACCTTTCCCGCTACGTACTCGGTCCTGATGTCCGTAGTGCCAATTACTGCGCCTAGATGTCTTTGGCCGTCCTTAGTTATTTTGACCTCACTTCCGCCAAAAACCTCCAATGCCCGTTCATAATGTTCTGGCTTCACGATGAGGAAGGACTTGCTGGCGTTTGGGTGGTACCCTATTTGTGGACCTCGCGATGTTACCAGGTCCCACCACTTTTTGATGCACTCCACTTTTCCTGCTCCTGTAAGGTCATCAGCATATGCCACTTGTTTGACCCCAGTTGTTTCAAATTTTATTTCTTGTTGGAGCACTGATAGGCCAATTGCATACATTGCCATTGCAACGGGGTCCCCCTGTGTTGTTCCCTCGGTCGACTGTAGGATGGAATCACCTCGTAGAGCCTTGTTGTTTACTATGTAGAGGTCTGAAGCATTCCTATACGAATTTTCAACATACATGGCAAAGCTAGGACACTTGATCTTGATGTTGTGCAGTGCAGCCTTGCGGTTAAGTATGTTGAATGCGTTTGAAGCATCCACCAAGAGAACGGCCTCACAATCACGCTGCTCAAATATCAATCTCATGGCGTGAATGGCCGCCTCCCCACCAGCCTGGTGGCCAGCACACACTTGTAGGTTCCCTGCTGCTGCCCTGACATCATCCTTTACCACCTCCATTATGCACTTTCCGATGATCCGCCTCAGCACTTCCCCCACCCCTATAGGTCTACATCCTGGTTTCTTTTCCAGAGGAATAAGGCAGCAGGCCGTCAGAGCCTGGAGGTGATGGCAGCAAGAGGATGCAAGCTTTCTTGCAAGGGCGGCAATGGCAGTGCAGAGATCGCTTGCTACAGGGCCAAACTTGTTTGTGCTGAGGATGACTCTCCAACCGTTTGCATCCAGACCTGAAGGGCCGGCTCCTCCTCGAGTCTTCAGTGCCTTTTTCCACACCATCTCTCCTGTTATTTTCTCGAACAGGACAGCATTTGGTGGGATATAGTCACCCTGGAACCTGATGCCTTCATCTTCGCTTGCAGGGGGATGTTTCTCTTTCAATAGTTTAAATGTCTCTCTGTTTATTGGCATCACTCCACCGGAGGATTCCTGTGTGAGAGATCTTACCGCGAGAGACACTTTTCCCACACGCATTTTGTTTCCAAATTTTCTTGCCACGTCATCGGTGTTTTGCTTTCCGTCACCCGTAAATTTTAGTCTCTCCTGCAGTGTTCTTGCTTCACATAGGAGATCATCTAGGGCCCCAGTCTGCCACATTGTCAATCTTCTCTTCATTGCTGCCACATTTTCTTTGTGCTTAGCCTTTGTGTGTGTCCTCTGACAAAATAGATGTGGTATTATTGCCAGTATTTGAAGAGCTAGGGGGGCGAGGAAGCGGTCCTGAGTGTAATCAGTCATGAAGGGAGTCATCTCCCGAATGATTTCTTTGGTGGCCGCACACTTGGGTGGTTCAAATAAGTTAGCGGGCGACCACTTGACAATTTCTGTATAAATTCCTTTGACCCATATGTCTGCATTTTCCATCGACATGCCATTCCACTGAGGTGGCTGTCTCTCATTCTCCTCGTGGACATCTGCTACTAAGGGAGCAGCATTAATTAGTACTAAATTTTCGGGTTGAGTAGACTCACTGCTATCATTTCGGATATCATCGGGTAGTTGGGTCCCGGCGATATCCACTGTGGCCACCTGTGTCGGCTCCCTGCGACGTGGGTTTCGACACTGGTCTCGCTTCTTGCAATCCACACATGGTCGGTTGTTTCTCGCACAAACACAATTTGTGCAGTTTTGGTACGGGTTAGCACAGACGCAACAATGAATGTTACCAGGCATAGTGAACAGCACCTTGGGCGACAGATACTTCCGCCTCCGACCTCTGCTATTGGGCCCATACAGACGAAGAAACTAGATTTTATGCATATGGGGCACAGAGGTGACGGCCTGGCCTGCGGTGTCTGAGTAGTAGGGGCATACGCGCGCGTGTGGTTGTGTCGGGCACCCCCCATGTGGGCGACAATCCACACATGAGAATAATAATCCACTGGGAGCAAGAATTGTCACACCTAACACTTGTTTATGTAACTTTGGCAGAGCTAGCCACCATTTCTATGGTCTCGCTGATGTAACATTAGTTATATATACTCACTTGGTCAGCCGACACTACATGAAGTGGCCGTTACTTGAGGTGGGGTGGCGGGGGGGGGGGGCGACCGAAAGCGCGAGGCACTTGGCCCCATAGGGGCGAGAGTCGCGATGCCACCCTTGCTAGAGTAGGCCTATCGACACACTGGCACTGACACTTGGTAACTCCAGCCACTCACCATTCAAACACTCACAGGCTTACTTGAAGATCGCCGGTGAACACGCGCAATATTTGCGTTTAATGTCGTAAGAAATGAGAAGAGCCGTCAGCGATGATGCTCAAGGTGACATCCAACATTCATCGACACACTGTGAAATTCTCGCTCCCACAAACTGAGTATATCCCCACCAATAACACTTTAAATCAGGGAAGGCACCCCAACACACCCACGCCGCCCGGGCCTCCTAATACTACTACTACTACTACTACTACTACTACTTTTTTTTTTTTTTTTTTTTTTTTTTTTTTTTTTTTTTTTTTAACGTGGCCTCCAGCCTCCCCCAATAGCCACACCTTCGCCACCATTTATTTACCTTAATATTAAATATCCTAATACATAAACTATCCTATCTGTGTTAAATTAGTTGAGCCGCAGATCATGCGGCATTCAGTGACTGTAGCCTCATAGTCGATATCTGCAGCAGTTGTCGGAGTAGGGGCAGAAGCTCTCGTTCCCCTGAGGCAGAGCAAAGCCGACCGAAGGAGAGAGAAGGACAGTCGACATCTCATCCAGGCTGTGACATAACTTCTGGGCTGCTGCTTCTGTTCGGAGATCAGCTCCGCGAGTCTGGCGTAGAAACATCTTGCACTTGGGCCCATCCCACCAGAGGTTGTGAACACTAGAGGAGTGAAGCTGCCTTGATCAACATTTTGAATTCTCTCCCCATATGCCCTTCTCTTGTCGTTCTCGTTCCTCCTATGCGCAGCATCGAGAGCTAGGTTACGGTGACAAACGGCCATGGGATCAAAAATCCTGATGTCGAAGAAAGCTCGCTGTCCCCGCGTCCAGAATCCTCGAGCACTGACGTCCACACGGGCTTCGTTAGATGTGTTTGAGGTCCTGTGTTGGAGGATCTCGCCATCCAGTGGAAGGAGGGTCGGTTCTACCATGACGTCCCGGCAGATTTCCTTCAACATATTTGCTGTGAGATCCCTTACCTCGTCATGCCTCATGCATATGAAGCCCCCCTTCTTGCAAACCATGGCGTGATCGCCATCATAGGAATAGCCACACACGCATTGGGAGGGCAAACCATCTACTGGCCAACCGTACCTTAGAGCAATGGCATCTGTAAATTCTTGTTTGTTAAGGCTGAAACCATTTGCCCTTATCGGTAACGTAGTTAACCAGTTCGAGGCGCCCACCTCCTGCGCTATAGCTACTTTTTTTGTCAAATTTTCTGGAACCTGCAGCAATAGTTGCTGCAACATGTCATTTTGGCAGTGCTGCCGATCTGTTGTAATGGACCTACGGATCTTATTAACTTCGCTGGTGTCCACTTCCCCTGTTGCATTCTGGGCTATTATGTGATCAGTGAGGGCTGCCGTGAGCTTAAGTGAATTTTGATGTTCAGAGTCAGCAATCTCCTCTGGATTAGTTAGTCCCATCCCTCCCAGTCTTGGTGGAAGTGCAAGAAGTGTTCTTTCTACTGGGGTTAAGTCGTGGTGTTTCACTAGTTTGGGAATGAACTTGACACTGATTGCTTCTTCCAAAGGGTGGAGGAGGGGTCGGATCTCAGGGATGGTACGCATCAGGTAGTTCCAACGATGCTTGACTCCATGTGTGAATGCTGCAAAGGCCGCATGTGGCTCTGTGTTAGCAATCTCCGATAGAGCATGGATTTCGCTAACCCACTCATTCACCTTTCCCCCTACGTACTGGGTCTTGAAGTCCGTAGTGCCAATTACTGCGCCTAGATGTCTTTGGCCGTCCTTAGTTATTTTGACCTCACTTTCGCCGAAAACCTCCACAGCCCGATCATAATGATCTGGCTTCACGATGAGGAAGGATTTGCTGGCGTTTGGGTGGTACCCTATTTGTGGACCTCGCGATGTTACCAGGTCCCACCACTTTTTGATGTCCTCCACTTTTCCTGCTCCTGTGAGGTCATCAGCATATGCCACTTGTTTGACCCCAGTTGTTTCATACTTTATTTCTTGTTGGAGCACTGATAGGCCTATTGCATACATTGCCATTGCAACGGGGTCTCCCTGTGTTGTTCCCTCGGTCGACTGTAGGATGGTATCACCTCGTAGAGCCTTGTTGTTTACTACGTAGAGGTCTGAAGGATTCCTATACGAATTTTCAACATACATCGCAAAGCTAGGACACTTGATCTTGATGTTGTGCAGTGCCGCCTTGCGGTTAAGTATGTTGAATGCGTTTGAAGCATCCACCAGGAGAACGGCCTCACAATCACGCTGCTCAAATATCAATCGCATGGCGTGAATGGCCGCCTCCCCACCAGCCTGGTGGCCAGCACACACTTGTAGGTTCCCTGCTGCTGCCCTGACATCATCCTTTACCCCCTCCATTATACACTTTCCGATGATCCGCCTCAGCACTTCCCCCACCCCTATAGGTCTACATCCTGGTTTCTTTTCCAGAGGAATAAGGCGGCAGGCCGTCAGAGCTTGGAGGTGATGGCAGCAAGAGGATGCAAGCTTTCTTGCAAGGGTGGCAATGGCAGTGCAGAGATCGCTTGCTACAGGGCCAAACTTGTTTGTGCTGAGGATGACTCTCCAACCGTTTGCATCCAGACCTGAGGGGCCGGCTCCTCCTCGAGTCTTCAGTGCCTTTTTCCACACCATCTCTCCTGTTATTTTCTCGAACAGGACAGCATTTGGTGGGATATAGGCACCCTGGAGCCTGATGCCTTCATCTTCGCTTGCAGGGGGATGTTTCTCTTTCAATAGTTTTAATGTCGCTCTGTTTATTGGCATCACTCCACCGGAGGATTCATGTGTGAGAGATCTTACCGCGAGAGACACTTTTCCCACACGCATTTTGTTTCCAAATTTTCTTGCCACGTCATCGGTGTTTTGCTTTCCGTCACCCGTTGATTTTAGTCTCTCCTGCAGTGTTCTTGCTTCACATAGGAGATCATCTAGGGCCCCAGTCTGCCACATTGTCAACCTTCTCTTCATTGCTGCCACATTTTCTTTGTTTAGCCTTTGTGTGTGTCCTCTGACAAAATAGATGTGGTATTATTGCCAGTATTTGAAGAGCTAGGGGGGCGAGGAAGCGGTCCTGAGTGTAATCAGTCATGAAGTGAGTCATCTCCCGAATCATTTCTTTGGTGGCCGCACACTTGGGTGGTTCAAATAAGTTAGCGGGCGACCACTTGACAATTTCTGAGTAGGTTTCTTTGACCCATACGCCTGCATTTTCCATCGACATGCCATTCCACTGAGGCGGCTGTCTCTCATTCTCCTCGTGGACACCTGCTACTGAGGGAGCAGCATTTATTAGTACTACATTATCGGGTTGAGTAGACTCACTGCTATCATTTCGGATATCATCGGGTAGTTGGGTCCCGGCGATATCCACTGTGGCCGCCTGTGTCGGCTCCCTGCGACGTGGGTTCCGACACTGGTCTAGCTTCCTGCAATCCACACATGGTCTGTTGTTTCTCGCACAAACACAATTTGTGCAGTTTTGGTTCGGGCTAGCACAGACGCAGCAAGGAATGTTACCAGGCATAGTGACCAGCACCTTGGGCGACGGTAACGTCCGCCTCCGGACATCTGATTTAGTCCCAGGCACAAGATTATACTGGTTCTTATGAGGGAAGGGCGGAGAGGTGACAGGCTGGACTGATGTGTCCAGGTAGTAGGGGCATACGTGCGCGCGTGGGTGTGTAGGCTACCCCCCCTAATAGCGACCATTCATACATCAGAATGATACACTATGGACAAGAGTTTGTCACACCAGGCACTAGTTTATATTTCCTTGGCACAAATAACCACTATTTATATGGTCTCGCTGGTGTAATATCTGTTATGTATACTCACTAGGTTCGTCGAGACCCTACATTAAGAGTTCGTTACTATGGTGGGGGGGGGGGTGGGGGCGACCGCATGGGCAGCACTCTCGGCCCCATAGGGGCGATAATCTCGGGACCACCCCTGTCACAGTTAGCCTAACGACACTGACCTTGGCGCCGAGCCTTCTCATTATCCTACCACTGACCCAGCACAGGTCACCACTCACTTGGTGAACGCCGGTGAACACACGGAATATTTACAATTTATGCCGTAAGGGATGAGAAGAAACCTTGGGTGGCAATGCTTAGGGTGACATCCGATATTCACGGACACATTGTCAAATTCCCGCTCCCACACAGCGAGTATGTCCCCACCAATAACACTTTAGATCAGGAGGGACGGTCCACGACACCCACGCCGCGCCGGCCGCTACTACTACTACTACTACTACTACTACTACTACTTCTATTACTTTGCTGTCAATCGGAATCGAGTATGCCTATCATCCAGCTATGATACAATGATGTTATTAGGGATGTCACCTTCATTGGTAAGTTCTGAGGTAACTAAAGAGGCCGATACGGGAACGGCAGGGTCGATCACAGATGTAGCACATGTGGGGGGCTACATCTAGTGCGGGAGGGGCGGCGGCAGCGTCTTTCTGGCGTTGGCGCTTGTCTGCCACGTTATGCAGTCCGGTTAAATCGAAAGTATTGGCACCTTCTTGTGTGGTGATCCTCCAAGCGTTACGGTGTGGATTAATCGTCTTCCAGGTGAAGGGATTCGATTTATTCCTTTTTCTCAGAATTGTCTTAAGACTATCCTTATACCTTTTCAGTTGCCCTCCGGCGTTACGTTAACTATTCGTTAGGTGACTGTTAAGTAGCTGCTTTGGCAGTCTACTGTCGTCCAAGCGGGTAAAATGGCCAGTCCAGCTTAGTTGTTCATGGATAATGGTAGCCTCGATGCTTCTACAGTTGGGGTTAGCAAGAAACTAGAATTTTTTCTCTTGTCTTAGCAGCGAGCTCGGAGGATGGAACGTTGACGACGTTGGTGAAAATTTTCAAGTTCCTTGAGATGCTTCATGTATGTGACTCATGTCTCGTTGCCATATAGCAGGGTGGGGAGGACCACTGTTTGATATACCGAAAGTGAGTAACATTAAAGAGGGTAGTACTGTGGTTGAACCAGGGGCAGGGGGAAAGAGAATCTGAGTCCTAGGTACATTCACCTCAAGGCCGAAGTGTGCATACGCATCTGCGTAAGTATTCAGGGTCTCCTGTATATCGCGTTCAGTGTGAGCGACAAGGGTGAGGTGGTCTGCATACTGAAGTTCAGTAATGGAAGCTGCCGACACCTTTGTTCCTGTCTGGAGACGTTTAATGTTGAAAAGACCCTTCATCCGGTACTCGATGTCCACCCCGCCGGCTAATTTGGCGCTGGCACGAGTAAGGAAGGCAGCCAAGAAAATGGAAAATAGAGTTGGTGCCAGTACGCACCCTCGCTTAACTTCCGTTTGGATGGGAAAGAACTCAGACTGGGTGCCATTGTGCAGGACACTGCTGTTCATGCCATCGTGGAGTTGCCTCACAATGGCGATGAATTTTCGTGGGCAACCAAAATGGCTGAGGGTCCACCAGAGGGCTTCCCTATTGACCGATTCGAAGGCCTTGGTAAGGTCGATGAAAGCCGTG
>NW_024718928.1:0-14565 GCF_018991925.1 Homarus americanus | reverse complement strand
ACCATCCTACAGTCGACCGAGGGAACAACACAGGGGGAGCCCGTTGCAATGGCAATGTATGCAATAGGCCTATCAGTGCTCCAACAAGAAATAAAGTATGAAACAACTGGGGTCAAACAAGTGGCATATGCTGATGACCTCACAGGAGCAGGAAAAGTGGAGGACATCAAAAAGTGGTGGGACTTGGTAACATCGCGAGGTCCACAAATAGGGTACCACCCAAACGCCAGCAAGTCCTTCCTCATTGTGAAGCCAGAACATTATGAACGGGCAATGGAGGTTTTTGGCGGAAGTGAGGTCAAAATAACTAAGGACGGCCAAAGACATCTAGGCGCAGTAATTGGCACTACGGACTTCAAGACCCAGTACGTAGGGGGAAAGGTGAACGAGTGGGTTAGCGAAATCCATGCTCTATCAGAGATTGCTAACACAGAGCCACATGCGGCCTTTGCAGCATTCACACATGGAGTCAAGCATCGTTGGAACTACCTGATGCGTACCATCCCTGAGATCCGACCCCTCCTCCACCCTTTGGAAGAAGCAATCAGTGTCAAGTTCATTCCCAAACTAGTGAAACACCACGACTTAACCCCAGTAGAAAGAACACTTCTTGCACTTCCACCAAGACTGGGAGGGATGGGACTAACTAATCCAGAGGAGATTGCTGCCTCTGAACATCAAAATTCACTTAAGCTCACGGCAGCCCTCACTGACCACATAATAGCCCAGAATGCAACAGGGGAAGTGGACACCAGCGAAGTTAATAAGATCCGTAGATCCATCACAACAGATCGGCAGCACTGCCAAAATGACACGTTGCAGCAACTATTGCTGCAGGTTCCAGAAAATTTGACAAAAAAAGTAGCTATAGCGCAGGAGGTGGGCGCCTCGAACTGGTTAACTACGTTACCGATAAGGGCAAATGGTTTCAGCCTTAACAAACAAGAATTTACAGATGCCATTGCTCTAAGGTACGGTTGGCCAGTAGATGGTTTGCCCTCCCAATGCGTGTGTGGCTATTCCTATGATGGCGATCACGCCATGGGTTGCAAGAAGGGGGGCTTCATATGCATGAGGCATGACGAGGTAAGGGATCTCACAGCAAATATGTTGAAGGAAACCTGCCGGGACGTCATGGTAGAACCGACCCTCCTTCCACTGGATGGCGAGATCCTCCAACACAGGACTTCAAACACATCTAACGAAGCCCGTGTGGACGTCAGTGCTCGAGGATTCTGGACGCGGGGACAGCGAGCCTTCTTCGACGTCAGGATTTTTGATCCCATGGCCGTTTGTCACCGTAACCTAGCTCTCGATGCTGCACATAGGAGGAACGAGAACGACAAGAGAAGGGCATATGGGGAGAGAATTCAAAATGTCGATCAAGGCAGCTTCACTCCGCTAGTGTTCACAACCTCTGGTGGGATGGGCCCAAGCGCAAGATGTTTCTACGCCAGACTCGCGGAGCTGATCTCCGAACAGAAGCAGCAGCCCAGAAGTTATGTCACAGCCTGGATGGGATGTCGACTGTCCTTCTCTCTCCTTCGGTCGGCTTTGCTCTGCCTCAGGGGAACGAGAGCTTCTGCCCCTACTCCGTCAACTGCTGCAGATATCGACTATGAGGCTACAGTCACCGAATGCCGCATCGATCTGCGGCTCAACTAATTTAACACAGATAGGATAGTTGCTTATGTATTAGGATATTTAATATTAAGGTAAATAAATGGTGGCGAAGGTGTGGCTATTGGGGGAGGCTGGAGGCCACGTATATAAGTAGTAGTAGTAGTAGTAGTAGTAGTAGTAGTAGTAGTAGTAGTAGTAGTAGTAGTAGTAGTAGTAGTAGTAGTAGTAGTAGTAGTAGTAGTAGTAGTAGTAGTAGTAGTAGTAGTAGTAGTTAGCCAATGTGTAGTAGTTCACCAAGTGAGTGGTGACCTGTGCTGGGTCAGTGGTAGGATAATGAGAAGGCTCGGCGCCAAGGCCAGTGTCGTTAGGCCTACTGTGACAGGGGTGGTCCCGAGACTATCGCCCCTATGGGGCCGAGAGTGCTGCCCATGCGGTCGCCCCCACCCCCACCATAGTAACGGACTCTTAATGTAGGGTCTCGACGAACCAAGTGAGTATACATAACTGATATTACACCAGTGAGACCATATAAATAGTGGTTATTTGTGCCAAGGAAATATAAACTAGTGCCTGGTGTGACAAACTCTTGTCCATAGTGTATCATTCTGATGTATGGATGGTCGCTATTAGGGGGGGTAACCTACACACCCACGCGCGCACGTATGCCCCTACTACCTGGACACACCAGTCCAGCCTGTCACCTCTCCGCCCTTCCCTCATAAGAACCAGTATAATCTTGTGCCTGGGACTAAATCAGATGTCCGGAGGCGGACGTTACCGTCGCCCAAGGTGCTGGTCACTATGCCTGGTAACATTCCTTGCTGCGTCTGTGCTAGCCCGAACCAAAACTGCACAAATTGTGTTTGTGCGAGAAATAACCGACCATGTGTGAATTGCAGGAAGCTAGACCAGTGTCGGAACCCACGTCGCAGGGAGCCGACACAGGCGGCCACAGTGGATATCGCCGGGACCCAACTACCCGATGATATCCGAAATGATAGCAGTGAGTCTACTCAACCCGATAATGTAGTACTAATAAATGCTGCTCCCTCAGTAGCAGGTGTCCACGAGGAGAATGAGAGACAGCCGCCTCAGTGGAATGGCATGTCGATGGAAAATGCAGGCGTATGGGTCAAAGAAACCTACTCAGAAATTGTCAAGTGGTCGCCCGCTAACTTATTTGAACCACCCAAGTGTGCGGCCACCAAAGAAATGATTCGGGAGATGACTCACTTCATGACTGATTACACTCAGGACCGCTTCCTCGCCCCCCTAGCTCTTCAAATACTGGCAATAATACCACATCTATTTTGTCAGAGGACACACACAAAGGCTAAGCACAAAGAAAATGTGGCAGCAATGAAGAGAAGGTTGACAATGTGGCAGACTGGGGCCCTAGATGATCTCCTATGTGAAGCAAGAACACTGCAGGAGAGACTAAAATCTACGGGTGACGGAAAGCAAAACACCGATGACGTGGCAAGACAATTTGGAAACAAAATGCGTGTGGGAAAAGTGTCTCTCGCGGTAAGATCTCTCACACATGAATCCTCCGGTGGAGTGATGCCAATAAACAGAGCGACATTAAAACTATTGAAAGAGAAACATCCCCCTGCAAGCGAAGATGAAGGCATCAGGCTCAAGGGTGCTTATATCCCACCAAACGCTGTCCTGTTCGAGAAAATAACAGGAGAGATGGTGTGGAAAAAGGCACTGAAGACTCGAGGCGGAGCCGGCCCTTCAGGTCTGGATGCAAACGGTTGGAGAGTCATCCTCAGCACAAACAAGTTTGGCCCTGTAGCAAGCGATCTCTGCACTGCCATTGCCACCCTTGCAAGAAAGCTTGCATCCTCTTGCTGCCATCACCTCCAGGCTCTGACGGCCTGCCGCCTTATTCCTCTGGAAAAGAAACCAGGATGTAGACCTATAGGGGTGGGGGAAGTGCTGAGGCGGATCATCGGAAAGTGTATAATGGAGGTGGTAAAGGATGATGTCAGGGCAGCAGCAGGGAACCTACAAGTGTGTGCTGGCCACCAGGCTGGTGGGGAGGCGGCCATTCACGCCATGAGATTGATATTTGAGCAGCGTGATTGTGAGGCCGTTCTCCTGGTGGATGCTTCAAACGCATTCAACATACTTAACCGCAAGGCGGCACTGCACAACATCAAGATCAAGTGTCCTAGCTTTGCGATGTATGTTGAAAATTCGTATAGGAATCCTTCAGACCTCTACGTAGTAAACAACAAGGCTCTACGAGGTGATACCATCCTACAGTCGACCGAGGGAACAACACAGGGAGACCCCGTTGCAATGGCAATGTATGCAATAGGCCTATCAGTGCTCCAACAAGAAATAAAGTATGAAACAACTGGGGTCAAACAAGTGGCATATGCTGATGACCTCACAGGAGCAGGAAAAGTGGAGGACATCAAAAAGTGGTGGGACCTGGTAACATCGCGAGGTCCACAAATAGGGTACCACCCAAACGCCAGCAAATCCTTCCTCATCGTGAAGCCAGATCATTATGATCGGGCTGTGGAGGTTTTCGGCGAAAGTGAGGTCAAAATAACTAAGGACGGCCAAAGACATCTAGGCGCAGTAATTGGCACTACGGACTTCAAGACCCAGTACGTAGGGGGAAAGGTGAACGAGTGGGTTAGCGAAATCCATGCTCTATCGGAGATTGCTAACACAGAGCCACATGCGGCCTTTGCAGCATTCACACATGGAGTCAAGCATCGTTGGAACTACCTGATGCGTACCATCCCTGAGATCCGACCCCTCCTCCACCCTTTGGAAGAAGCAATCAGTGTCAAGTTCATTCCCAAACTAGTGAAACACCACGACTTAACCCCAGTAGAAAGAACACTTCTTGCACTTCCACCAAGACTGGGAGGGATGGGACTAACTAATCCAGAGGAGATTGCTGACTCTGAACATCAAAATTCACTTAAGCTCACGGCAGCCCTCACTGACCACATAATAGCCCAGAATGCAACAGGGGAAGTGGACACCAGCGAAGTTAATAAGATCCGTAGATCCATTACAACAGATCGGCAGCACTGCCAAAATGACATGTTGCAGCAACTATTGCTGCAGGTTCCAGAAAATCTGACAAAAAAAGTAGCTATAGCGCAGGAGGTGGGCGCCTCGAACTGGTTAACTACGTTACCGATAAGGGCAAATGGTTTCAGCCTTAACAAACAAGAATTTACAGATGCCATTGCTCTAAGGTACGGTTGGCCAGTAGATGGTTTGCCCTCCCAATGCGTGTGTGGCTATTCCTATGATGGCGATCACGCCATGGTTTGCAAGAAGGGGGGCTTCATATGCATGAGGCATGACGAGGTAAGGGATCTCACAGCAAATATGTTGAAGGAAACCTGCCGGGACGTCATGGTAGAACCGACCCTCCTTCCACTGGATGGCGAGATCCTCCAACACAGGACTTCAAACACATCTAACGAAGCCCGTGTGGACGTCAGTGCTCGAGGATTCTGGACGCGGGGACAGCGAGCCTTCTTCGACATCAGGATTTTTGATCCCATGGCCGTTTGTCACCGTAACCTAGCTCTCGATGCTGCACATAGGAGGAACGAGAACGACAAGAGAAGGGCATATGGGGAGAGAATTCAAAATGTCGATCAAGGCAGCTTCACTCCGCTAGTGTTCACAACCTCTGGTGGGATGGGCCCAAGCGCAAGATGTTTCTACGCCAGACTCGCGGAGCTGATCTCCGAACAGAAGCAGCAGCCCAGAAGTTATGTCACAGCCTGGATGAGATGTCGACTGTCCTTCTCTCTCCTTCGGTCGGCTTTGCTCTGCCTCAGGGGAACGAGAGCTTCTGCCCCTACTCCGTCAACTGCTGCAGATATCGACTATGAGGCTACAGTCACCGAATGCCGCATCGATCTGCGGCTCAACTAATTTAACACAGATAGGATAGTTGCTTATGTATTAGGATATTTAATATTAAGGTAAATAAATGGTGGCGAAGGTGTGGCTATTGGGGGAGGCTGGAGGCCACGTCGTAGTAGTAGTAGTAGTAGTAGTAGTAGTAGTAGTAGTAGTAGTAGTAGTAGTAGTAGTAGTAGTAGTAGTAGTAGTAGTAGTAGTAGTAGTAGTAGTAGTAGTAGTAGTAGTAGTAGTAGTATGCAATAGGCCTATCAGTGCTCCAACAAGAAATAAAGTATGAAACAACTGGGGTCAAACAAGTGGCATATGCTGATGACCTCACAGGAGCAGGAAAAGTGGAGGACATCAAAAAGTGGTGGGACCTGGTAACATCGCGAGGTCCACAAATAGGGTACCACCCAAACGCCAGCAAATCCTTCCTCATCGTGAAGCCAGATCATTATGATCGGGCTTTGGAGGTTTTCGGCGAAAGTGAGGTCAAAATAACTAAGGACGGCCAAAGACATCTAGGCGCAGTAATTGGCACTACGGACTTCAAGACCCAGTACGTAGGGGGAAAGGTGAATGAGTGGGTTAGCGAAATCCATGCTCTATCGGAGATTGCTAACACAGAGCCACATGCGGCCTTTGCAGCATTCACACATGGAGTCAAGCATCGTTGGAACTACCTGATGCGTACCATCCCTGAGATCCGACCCCTCCTCCACCCTTTGGAAGAAGCAATCAGTGTCAAGTTCATTCCCAAACTAGTGAAACACCACGACTTAACCCCAGTAGAAAGAACACTTCTTGCACTTCCACCAAGACTGGGAGGGATGGGACTAACTAATCCAGAGGAGATTGCTGACTCTGAACATCAAAATTCACTTAAGCTCACGGCAGCCCTCACTGACCACATAATAGCCCAGAATGCAACAGGGGAAGTGGACACCAGCGAAGTTAATAAGATCCGTAGATCCATTACAACAGATCGGCAGCACTGCCAAAATGACATGTTGCAGCAACTATTGCTGCAGGTTCCAGAAAATTTGACAAAAAAAGTAGCTATAGCGCAGGAGGTGGGCGCCTCGAACTGGTTAACTACGTTACCGATAAGGGCAAATGGTTTCAGCCTTAACAAACAAGAATTTACAGATGCCATTGCTCTAAGGTACGGTTGGCCAGTAGATGGTTTGCCCTCCCAATGCGTGTGTGGCTATTCCTATGATGGCGATCACGCCATGGTTTGCAAGAAGGGGGGCTTCATATGCATGAGGCATGACGAGGTAAGGGATCTCACAGCAAATATGTTGAAGGAAACCTGCCGGGACGTCATGGTAGAACCGACCCTCCTTCCACTGGATGGCGAGATCCTCCAACACAGGACTTCAAACACATCTAACGAAGCCCGTGTGGACGTCAGTGCTCGAGGATTCTGGACGCGGGGACAGCGAGCCTTCTTCGACATCAGGATTTTTGATCCCATGGCCGTTTGTCACCGTAACCTAGCTCTCGATGCTGCACATAGGAGGAACGAGAACGACAAGAGAAGGGCATATGGGGAGAGAATTCAAAATGTCGATCAAGGCAGCTTCACTCCGCTGGTGTTCACAACCTCTGGTGGGATGGGCCCAAGCGCAAGATGTTTCTACGCCAGACTCGCGGAGCTGATCTCCGAACAGAAGCAGCAGCCCAGAAGTTATGTCACAGCCTGGATGAGATGTCGACTGTCCTTCTCTCTCCTTCGGTCGGCTTTGCTCGGCCTCAGGGGAACGAGAGCTTCTGCCCCTACTCCGACAACCGCTGCAGATATTGACTATGAGGCTACAGTCACTGAATGCCGCATGGATCTGCGGCTCAACTAATTTAACACAGATAGGATAGCTTCTTATGTATTAGGATATTTAATATTAAGGTAAATAAATGGTGGCGAAGGTGTGGCTATTGGGGGAGGCTGGAGGCCACGTATAAAAAAAAATAAATAAAAAAAAAATAAATAAATAAAAGTAGTGGGAGTGGTAGTAGTAGTGGGAGTGGTAGTAGTGGTGGGAGTGGTAGTAGTGGTGGGAGTGGTAGTAGTAGTGGGAGTGTCCTAGCTTTGAGATGTATGTTGAAAATTCGTATAGGAATCCTTCAGACCTCTACATAGTAAACAACAAGGCTCTACGAGGTGATACCATCCTACAGTCGACCGAGGGAACAACACAGGGGGACCCCGTTGCAATGGCAATGTATGCAATAGGCCTATCAGTGCTCCAACAAGAAATAAAGTATGAAACAACTGGGGTCAAACAAGTGGCATATGCTGATGACCTCACAGGAGCAGGAAAAGTGGAGTGCATCAAAAAGTGGTGGGACTTGGTAACATCGCGAGGTCCACAAATAGGGTACCACCCAAACGCCAGCAAGTTCTTCCTCATCGTGAAGCCAGAACATTATGAACGGGCATTGGAGGTTTTTGGCGGAAGTGAGGTCAAAATAACTAAGGACGGCCAAAGACATCTCGGCGCAGTAATTGGCACTACGGACTTCAAGACCGAGTACGTGGCGGGAAAGGTGAATGAGTGGGTTAGTGAAATCCAAGCTCTGTCTGAGATTGCGAACACAGAGCCACATGCGGCCTTTGCAGCATTCACCCATGGAGTCAAGCATCGCTGGAACTACCTGATGCGTACCATCCCTGAGATCGGACCCCTCCTCCACCCTCTGGAAGAAGCTATCAGTGTCAAGTTCATTCCCAAACTAGTGAAATACCCTGACTTAACCCCAGCAGAAAGAGCACTTCTTGCACTTCCACCAAGACTGGGAGGGATGGGACTAACTAATCCAGAGGAGATTGCTGCCACTGAACATCAAAATTCACTTAAGCTCACGGCAGCCCTCACGGACCACATAATAGCCCAGAATGCAACAGGGGAAGTGGATACCAGCGAAGTAAATAAGATTCGTAGGTCCATTACGACAGATCGACAGCACTGCCAAAATGAAAAGTTGCAGCAACGATTGCTGCAGGTTCCAGAAAATTTGGAAAAAAAGTAGCTATAGCGCAGGAGGTGGGCGCCTCGAACTGGTTAACTACGTTACAGATAAGGGCAAATGGTTTCAGTCTTAATAAACAAGAATTTACTGATGCCATTGCTCTAAGGGACGGTTGGCCAGTAGAAGGTTTGCCCTCCCAATGCATGTGTGGCTCTTCCTATGATGGCGATCACGCCATGGTCTGCAAGAAGGGGGGCTTCATACGCATGAGGCATGACGAGGTAAGGGATCTCACAGCAAATATGTTGAAGGAAATCTGCTGGGACGTCATGGTAGAACCGACCCTCCTTCCATTGGATGGCGAGATCTTCCAACACAGGACTTCAAACACATCTAACGAAGCCCGCGTGGACGTCAGTGCTCGAGGATTCTGGACGCGGGGACAGCGAGCTTTTTTCGACATCAGGATTTTTGATCCCATGGCCGCATGTCACCGTAACCTAGCTCTAGATGCTGCACACAGGAGGAACGAGAACGACAAGAGAAGGGCATATGGGGAGAGAATTCAAAACGTTGATCAAGGCAGCTTCACTCCTCTAGTGTTCACAACCTCTGGTGGGATGGGCCCAAGTGCGAGATGTTTCTACGCCAGACTCGCGGAGTTGATCTCCGAACAGAAGCAGCAGCCCAGGAGTTATGTTACAGCCTGGATGAGATGTCGACTGTCTTTCTCTCTCCTTCGGTCGGCTTTGCTTTGCCTCAGGGGAACGAGAGCTTCTGCCCCTACTCCGACAACTGCTGCAGATATTGACTATGAGTCTACAGTCACTGAATGTCGCATAGATCTGCGGCTCAACTAATTTAACACAGATAGGATAGCTTCTTATGTATTAGGATATTTAATATTAAGGTAAATAAATGGTGGCGAAGGTGTGGCTATTGGGGGAGGCTGGAGGCCACGTTTAAAAAAAAAAATAGTAGTAGTAGTAGTAATAAACTGACATATCTATTCTTAACTGTTCTTACTGTTCTATAACTATTGCCGTCAACAGTATTATTACCTTCATTGCTATTACCTTTACTTGACCATTACTTTGTTTCTTCTGGCAGCTTCCACTACACTGTAACGGAGAACAAATAGAAAATATGTTCTCACCACTGTAATAATCTGTCACACCCTCTATGACCACTGTATCCTGTACTACTGTTCTCACCACTGTCATAATCTTTCACACACTTTTCCCCTGTAACAAGATGCATCCGTTTTCTTAACCTTCTCAACACTGATTTGTAACCAGGTGAGAAAGTTGGGTCGCCTTACCCTCTGACCTGACCACCAACCGTTGTGTGCTATTTAAAGATTAGTAGGGTCATTACCTAATACCTGACCATTGTGGACCTGGTCTCACCCTCCTCTGTATATATACACCTTGGTTTGTATTTCTCTTTAGTCTGAACTCACCCCTGAAGATGTGAATTACACGAAAGCGCTTGGGAACTTCGTGTTTTCTTCTTTCCTTGTGGTTATCAGCATATATATATATATATATATATATCATGTAGATCCACAATGAAAACGTGGATAAGATAAATCTTGATAAAATCACACGGGAAAAGGGAAACAACGGAGCACCTTAGCTTTCGCCTCTGAAGATGTCTTGAATAAAGACGAAAGCTAAGGTGCTCCGTTGTTTCCTTTTTCCCCCCGTGTGATTTTATCAAGATTTACCTTATAATATATATATACAGTATATATATATATATATATATATATATATATATATATATATATATATATATATATATATATATATATATATATATATATATATATATATATATATATA
This sequence comes from Homarus americanus, assembly GCF_018991925.1. Lineage (NCBI taxonomy): Eukaryota > Metazoa > Arthropoda > Malacostraca > Decapoda > Nephropidae > Homarus > Homarus americanus. The sequence continues at coordinate 4,222 of NW_024718928.1, read as the reverse complement.
TATATATATATATATATATATATTTTTTTTTTTTTTTTTTTTTTTTTTGGAAGTGAGTGGAGGGAGTGGCAATTCTGAATACTTTTTTTTTTAATATTCCGCCGTAGGTTCGGGACTAGGAGCTACTTTACAACATTTTATACGTCTAAATATTCTGTGCAGAGTGAGAGCAGGGTAGCCCATTCACCACCACTACAAGTTAAAGTTGTTATGCAAAGGGAGTTTTCAGACCGCCGCCACCACCACTCACACCTCGCCTCACTCCCTCGATTCTCCAAACTTCTCAAGTCATTTTTTTTCCTCGTGGTGGTTATGAAAACGGATCTCGGTTGCTCACTTACATTTCATCCCCAAAATGATGTTCAAAATGGCATAGAAACAGGTGTGGAAACTTCACTATACCCAGAAGCGTCTCGGTGGTGTGAAGGTCGGTGGTCAATATGGCGCTGAAATGTACACAGAGACTCTATCGCTACTACTGTATTATCGGGTTAGTGTGAAAGCCGGCGCAAGAAGGATTCAGAACTTGAATCTGGGGAGAGTAAGTGGCTGGCTAATTCCCTGAAAGATACCGCCTCCCAACCAGTCAGCCACCCACCCACCCAGCCACTCAATCCTTCAGCCACCCAGTCAGTCACCCACCCACCCACCCAGTCAGTCACCCAGCCACCCAGTCAGTCACCCAGCCACCCACCCACCCAGCCACTCAATCCTCCAGCCAACCGGTCAGTCACCCAACCACCGAGCCAACTGTTCCCTGGTTAGTACCTGAAGGTGTACTGGAGAAGGAACCTACAAGGCTGACCTGAGTCTAGAAGGTAAAGATGAAAGTCTTATAAGGCTGATTAGGCGACATAAATAAGAGGCTAAGGAGACTTTAAAACGCTGACCGCATTCTTAAAAGCTAAAGGGGAGGAATTTGCGTCGCGTCTTGGTATTAGAACTGTCGTAGGTAGGTAATGCCCGGCAGCGTTGTTGGGATACCACCGCTGCCCCTCAAAACCTCCAGTAGATTACAACGGAGATTCACCCCTGCTCACACTGTAGACCCGAATGCCCTGACCAGATTTCGCAATGGCCACGCTAGACTGACACATGACCACCTGATGACCCAAGAGCCCCAGTCAGTGTGTGATGACTGCCTGGTCCCCTTGACACTTAAACACTTGATATTGGAGTGTCCTAGTCTGAGGGCACCGTAGGAGGCAGCATCTCTCCTCCAGGACGCGGGGAGGGGAGGGTTACTACCGCCTGTCCTTAGTTCTTGGGGCAGGTGTCTCATTCCCAGAGGATGGCTGCCCCCTCTCCCTGCTACAGAAGATATAAGATAGCCTTATAATATTTCAAGTATAGTTTGGAATAATATAAGTGTGTGTTTTGTCTATAATATTACGTTAAATTATTTCTAAAAAGCTTAAATGGAGGGAGTCAACAAAGCTTAAATAGAGGGAGCAAAAAAAGCTTGAATAGAGGGAGTAAAAAAGGCTTAAATGAAAGGCGCCGGGGTGAGGCGGAGGGTCTAGGAAGAGTCCAATTAGCTATGTATGTATGGCCAACAGGTTAAAGAACGCCCAAAAGACCAAATAGGACGCACACACACACACACACACACACACACACACACACACACAAACCCATGTACTACACACATGTTTATATCCACAGAGACACAATATATATTTATAAACATATTTGCACGAGTAATTCTATTTACGTGTTTATAAATAAATAATTGTATTACTAGTAATTGCAACAGGTTAACTCTGTTGACTCCATACATTTTGTGACGAACAGTGAACCCCAGAACATTATTACTACACCATCACAACGCAGCTAAATCAGGAACTTTTTTTTTTAGTTTCCTCTGTTGTGATTCTGACTGACTGACTGGCTGTGACTAACTGTTATCTGATTGACTGACTGACTATTTAATGGATTGACTGACTGGATGACTGTGTTTGATTGATTTAATTATCTAACTGATTATGACTGATTGTGAATGTCTTAATGATCAACTGACTGTGACTGCCTTAATGATCAACTGACTGTGACTGCCTAACTGACTGACTGTGACTGATTGCCTAACTGATATATATATATATATATATATATATATATATATATATATATATATATATATATATATATATATATATATATATATATATATATATAAACTGTGTGTGTATTTAATATTAAGAATGAGAATATACTTAGATAAGACGTATGCTTCATTAATTTAATATTTAATTTAGGAATATCAAGGGAAACGAATTACACCGTGGGATTATTATTTATTTAATATTTTGTGATGAAATTCTAATGTCCGATGATAGTGAGGCGCCTTACACACACACACACACACACACACACACACACACACACACACACACACACACACACACACACACACACACACACACACACACACACACACACACACATACACACACACACACGCACACACATACACACACACACACACAGAGTCGCCAAAACCTCTCGAAATATCTTAAGGTAAATATATAAAGTAAAAAAAATAAGAGACCATCTGACTTACGATTTTTGTTTATCGTCTTAGATGTTAAAGTTTCGTCTTAAGAGCACAGTAGAGTAGAGTAGAGTAGAGTAGAATGAAATAGACTGAACTAGAGTAGAGTAGAGTAGAGTAGAGTAGAGTAGAATGATGTAGACTGAACTAGAGTAGAGTAGAGTAGAGTAGAGTAGAGTAGAATGAAGTAGACTGAACTAGAGTAGAGTAGAGTAGAGTAGAGTAGAGTAGAATGAAATAGACTGAACTAGAGTAGAGTAGAGTAGAGTAGAGTAGAATGAAGTAGACTGAACTAGAGTAGAGTAGAGTAGAGTAGAGTAGAATGAAGTAGACTGAACTAGACTAGAGTAGTTCATGGAGAAGACAATTCACCTCAACACACAACAAACATCTCATCTACTCTGCTACATTTAATACAACATAAAACCCCGATATATAACTAATCGTGACGTCACAGCTCTTAACCCGTAGCTAGTCGTGACGTCACAGCTCTTAACCCGCGGCAGGCTGCTCTGGTAACGATAAACAATAATGCATCAGTGTTAGTAGTGATTACATTAACAGGTAACCCATCATTTTGGTTATCTTAATTAGCATTGTGTTTCATCATCACCTGAGCTGGAAAATGTTGCCAGCCATTTAGCATCTGTTTAGGGGCCATTGATTCAGGTGGCCGTGTGGGTATTCTGGTGGCCGTGTGGGTATTCTGGTGGCCGTGTAGGTATTCTGATGGCCATGTAGGTATTTTGGTTGTCGTGTATGTATTCTGGTTGTCGTGTATGTATTCAGGTGACCGTGTAGGTAGTCAGGTTGTCGTGTATGTATTCAGGTGACCGTGTAGGTAGTCAGGTTGTCGTGTATGTATTCAGGTGACCGTGTAGGTATTCTGGTGGCCGTGTAGGTATTCAGGTGGCAGTGTAGGTAGTAAGGTAGCCTGAGAGTTTATGTATTGTGTGGTAATCGTGTTTCTGTAGTCATTATTGTATACGTTGAAATACAATGTAAACAATATAGTGATCATTATATGCATAGCAGACCTATAATCACTATCATCATCATCATCACTACAAATATAATAACACATCTCAGTAGCGGACTAAATGGTGCACAAGATGACGGTAATGGTAGGGAAAAAGGGGGAAGTGGGGTAGAATAGGTAAATAAAAACCTCTACAATTATCGTAATGGTCACAAGAAAATGCCATCCATAGCCGTGAGCTTTATAAAAAAAACCGCAGTATAAAAGGTATAATTGGTGTTATTGATATTTTAAAAGAGTCCACAATTAATGTATCATACCTTAGTGGCTAGGTGGGGTGAGCAGGAGGGGTGAGCAAATGAAGTGGTCAGGTAGAGTGAACAGGTGGGGTGAGGTGAGCAGGTGGTGTGAGGAGGAGGGATGAGAAGGTGGGGTGAGCAGGAGGGGTGAGCAAATGAGGTGGTCAGGTAGAGTGAACAGGTGGGGTGAGGTGAGCAGGTGGTGTGAGGAGGAGGGATGAGAAGGTGGGGTGAGCAGGAGGGGTGAGCAAATGAGGTGGTCAGGTAGGGTGAACATGTGGGGTGAGGTGAGGTGAGCAGGTGGTGTGAGGAGGAGGGATGAGAAGGTGGGGTGAGCAGGAGGGGTGAGCAGATGAGGTGGTCAGGTAGAGTGAACAGGTGGGGTGAGGTGAG
>NW_024718927.1:0-27323 GCF_018991925.1 Homarus americanus | reverse complement strand
GGGAGTGTCTGGGTATACCTGGGGATGCCTGAGGTGTACCTGGGAGGTCAAAGGTGTACCTGGGAGTGTCGGACGTGCACTCAGAGTGCCAGGAGGTGCACCTGGGAGTGTCAGTGGTGGCACGGAGAGTGTCGAAGGTAAAATCTGGGAGTGGGAATAGCGTAGCCAGAGGTCAGAGGTGCACGGGGAGTGTCGGAGGTGCACCTGGGAGAGTGATGAAGTGCACCTGGGAGTGTCTGGGTGCACCTGGGAGTGTCAGAGGCACTGGAGAGTGCCTGAGTGTAATCTGGAGTGTCAGAGGTGTACCTGGGAGGTCGGAGGCGGAGTGTCGAGTGTACCTGGGAGTGCAAGAAGGCACCTGGGGAGCAGCGTCGTGAGGTACCTGGGAGTGTCGGAGGTGTACCTGGGAGTTGGGAGGTGCACTTGGGAGTGTCAGAGGTGTGTACCTGGGAGTGTCAGCGGCACCTGGGAGGTCTGAGGTGTACCTGGGAGTGCTGGGAGGGTGCCTGGGAGTGTCAGAGGGGTGCACTTGGGAGTGTCAGAGGTGCACGTTGGAGGTCTGAGGTGTACCTGGGAGTGTTTGAGGTGTACCTGGAAGTGTCTGCTGAGGTGGCAATCTGGCAGGCAACTGAGGTGCACCTGGCAGTCACGGGTGGCACTCAGAGTGTCAGCGGTGTACCTGGGAGTGTTAGAGGTGTATCAGGAGGACAGAGGAGTTCTAGAAGGCCAGGTACCTAGGGAGGTGAGAAGTGTACCTGGAATGTCTGCACGGGAGGCCAGGAGGTGCTAAGGGGAGTGTCAGAGGCCTGGGAGGCCAGAGGTGTATCTGGGAGTGTCGGATCTGGCTACCTGGGAGTGTTGTGAGGTGTACCAGGAATGTCAGTGGGAGTACCTGGGAGGCCAGAGGTGTACCTGGGAGTGTCTGAGGTGTACCTGGTGGTGTCTGAGGTAACCTGGCAGTGTCTGAGGTGTACTCTAGCAGTGTCAGCGGTGTACTCAGGGAGTGTCAGTGAGTACCTGAGTGTCAGAAGGTACCTGGGAGTGTCAGAGGTGCACCTGGGAGTTTCCAGAGGTGCACCTGGGAGTGTCAGGAGGTGCACTTGGGAGGTCGAGGTGTACGTGGAGGAGAAGTACCCAGGAATGCCTGAGGTAAAATTTAGGAGTGAGAAGGTACCTGAGTGTTCAGTACCTGGGATAGCCAGAGGTACCTGGGAGGTCAGTGTACCAGGGAGGTCAGTGGAGTACCTGAGTGTCAGAGGTGTACTCCTGGGAGTGTCAGAGGTGTCTGTGAGGCCAGAGGTGTATCTGGGAGTGTCGGACGTACCTGAGGTCAGGAGGTGTACCTGGGAGTGTCAGAGGTGTGCCCTGGGAGTGCTCAGGTGTACCTGGGAGTTTCAGAGGTGTACCTGGGAGGTCACAGGTGTACCTTGGTGTGTCATCAGAGGTGTGGCCCTGGGAGTGTCAGCTGTGTATCATCTATAGGAGGTCGGAGGTGTACCTGGGAGTGAGAAGTGGGCACCTGGGAGGCTGGAGGTGTTCCTGGGAGTAAATGGGAGGCACCTGGCAGCGTCAATGGTGCACCTGGGAGGCCAGACGAAAACTAGGAGTGTGAGAGGTGCACCTGGGAGGTCAGGAGGTGCACCTGGGAGTGTCAGAGGTGTACTTGGGAGTGTCGGAGGTGCACCTGGGGGTGTGAGAAGTGTTCGGGAGTGTCTGGGTGTACCTGGGAGGTCAGAGGTACCTGAGAATGTCGGGAAGGTGTACCTGGGAGGGGTCAGGAGGTGTACCTGGGAGTGTCGGAGGTGTACCTGAGTGTAAGAAGTGTACATGGGAGTGCCGAGATGTTCCTGGGAGTGTCGGAGGTACCTGGGAGTGTAAGAAGGTACTGGGAGTGTCGGAGGCGTACCTGGGAGTGACGGAGGTGTACCTGGAGGCCAGAGGTGTACTTGGGAGGCTGAGGTGTAACTTGGGAGTGTCAGCGGTGTACCTGGCAGTGTCATGGCAGTACCTGGGAGGCCAGAGGTGTGCCTGGGAGTGTCAGAGGTGCACTTGTGAGTGCTCAGAGGTGCACCTTGGAGTGTCTGAGGCACCTGAGTGTCTGGAGGTGCACCTGGCAGTGTCTGAGGTGTACCTGGCAGTGTCTGACGCACCTGGCGTCAGCGGTACCTGGTGTCAGCGTGGTGTACCTGGGAGTGTTAGGAGGTGAATCAGGAGTGACAGAGGAGCACCCCAGGAGTGTCAGAGGCACATAGAGCAGGAGAAGTGCACCTGGGAGTATCTGGGTGTACCTTGGGAGTGTCAGAGGTGTACCTTGGAGTAAGAGGGTAAAACCCAGGGAGGTCAGTGGAGTACTTGGGAGTGTCACAGGTACTCTGGGAGTGTCACAGGTGTACCTTACAGGCCAGTGGAGTAACTGGGAGGTCAGAGGTGTGCCTGGAATAGGAGGTACCTGGGAATGTCAGGAGGTGTACCTGGGAGTGTCAGAGGTGTATCTGGGAGGTCAGAGGCATCTTGAGGTCAGAGGTGCACTGGGAGTGTCAGAGGTGTAACTGGGATGTCGGAGATGTGCACCTGGGAGTGTGAGAAGGTACATGGGAGTGTTTGAGGGGTTCCTGTGAGTGCCTGAGGTGCAATTTGGGAGTGTCAGAGGTGTACCTGGGAGTGTGAGAAGTGTAAATCTGGTGTGTTCAGTGTACCTGGAGTGTGAGAGGCACCTACATGTCGGAGGTGTTCTGGGAGTGTCGGAGGTGTACCTGTAGTGTCATCGGTGTACCCTGGGAGTTATAAATGTGTGCATGGGAGTGTCAGAGGTGTACCCTGAAGTGTCAGAGGTGTACCTGGGAGGTCAGAGGTGCACTGAGTGTCGGAGGTACCTGGGAGTGTGGAGAAGCATACCTGGGAGTGTCTGGGTACCTGGGAGTGTCAGAGGTGCACTGAGAGTGTCGGAGGTGCACCTGGAGTGTCAGGTGCACCTTGGGAGGTCGGAGGTGCACTGGGATGTAAGAAGTGCACCTGGGAGTGTCGGAGGTGTACCTGGGAGTGTCAGAGGCACCTGGGAGTGTCGGAGGTGTACCTGGGAGTGTAAGAAGTGTACCTGAGTGTCTGGGGTGTACCTGGGAGGCCAGAGGGCACCTGGGAGGTCAGGTGTACTAGGAGGTCAGTGAGTACCTGGGAGCGTCAGAGGTGTACCTGGGAGGCCGAGGTGTACCTGGGAGGTCAGAGGTGTACCTGGGAGTGTCGGACGCATACCTGAGTGTCAGAGGTGTACCAGGAATGTCAGTGGAGTACCTGGGAGTGCTGGGAGGCTCTGGGAGGCTCAGAGGTGTACCTGAGAGTCAGGAGGTGTACCTGGGAGTGTTAGAGGTGTGCCTGGGAGTGTCAGAGGCACTTGGGAGTGCCAGAGGTGCACCTTGGAGTGTCTGGAGGTGTACCTGGGAGGGCCTGAGGTACCTGGTCGTGCCTGAGGTGTACCTGGGAGTGTCTGAGGTGACCCAGGTCAGTGGTAACTGGGAGGCCACAGGTACCTGGAGTGTCAGAGGTGTATCAGTGAGTACCTGGAGTGTCAGAGGTGTACCTGGGAGTGTCAGAGGTGTACCTGGAGTGTCACAGGTGTATCTGGGAGTGTCGGACGTGTACCTGGGAGGCAGAGGTGTACCAGGGAATGTCAGTGGAGTACCTGGGAGTGTCAGAGGTGTACCTGGGAGTGTCAGAGGTGTACCTGGGAGTGTCAGAGAGTTGTACCTGGAAGTGCTCAGAGGTGTACCTGGGAGTGTCAGAGGTACTGGAGTGTCGGAGGTGTACCTGGGAGTGTGGAGAAGTATACCTGGAGTGTCGGAGATGTACCTGGGAGGTCGGAGGTGTACCTGGGAGTGTAAGAAGTGTACCTGGGAGTCGGAGGTACCTGGGAGTGACGGAGGCACTGGGAGTGTCAGAGGTGTACCTGGGAGTGTCTGGGGTGTACCTGGCAGTGTCAGAGGTGTACCTGGGAGTGTCAGTGGTGTGCCTGGGAGTGTCAGAGGCACTTGGAGTGTCAGAGGTGCACCTGGAGTGTCTGAGGTACCTGGAGTGTCTGGAGGTGCACCGGCAGTGTCTGAGGTGTACCTGGCAGTGTTGGACGTACTGGCAGTGTCAGCGGTGTACCGAGTGTCAGCGGTGTACCTGGGAGTGTTAGGAGGTATCAGGGAGTGACAGAGGAGCACCTAGGAGTGCCAGAGGTGTACATAGGGAGTGTGAAAAGTGTACCTGGGAGTATCTGGTGTACCTGGGAGGTCAGAGGTGTACCTGGGAGTGTCAGGGGTGTAGCAGGGAGTGTCAGTGGAGTACCTGGGAGTGTCAGAGGTGTACCTGGGAGTGTCACAGGTGTGCCTGGCAGTGTCACGGAGTAACTGGGAGTGTCAGAGGTGTACCTGGGAGTGTCAGAGGTACCTGGGAATGTCAGAGGTGTACCTGGGAGGTCAGGAGGTATCTGGGAGGTCAGAGGTGTACCTTGGAGTGTCAGAGGTGTACCTGGGAGTGTCAGAGGTGTACCTGGGAGTGTCGAGATGTACCTGGGAGGTGGAGAAGTGCACATGGGAGTGTCGGAGGGTTCCTGTGAGTGCCGGAGGTGTACTGAGTGTCAGACGTACCTGGGAGGAGTGAAGTGTACCTGGGTGTGTCTGGGGGTACCTGGGAGGAGAGGTGTACCTGAGAGTGTCGGAGGTGTACCTGGGAGGTCGGAGGTGTACCTGGTAGTGTGCTCAGCCTGGGAGTGTCAATGTACATGGGTGTCAGGAGGTGTACCTGAAGTGTCGAGGTGTACCTGGAGTGTCAGAGGTGTACTCAGGAGTGTCGGAGGTGTACCTGGGAGTGTGAGAAGGACACTGGAGTGTCTGGGGTACCTGGGAGGTCAGAGGTGATACCTGAGTGTCGGAGGTACCTGGGAGGTCAGAGGTGTACCTGGGAGTGTCGGAGGTGTACCTGGGAGTGTAAGAAGTGTACCTGGGAGTGTCGGAGGTACCTGGGAGTGTCGGAGGTGTACCTGGGAGTGTAAGAAGTGTACCTGAGAGTGTCGGAGGTGTACCTGGGAGTGTCAGAGGTGTACCTGGGAGGGTCGGAGGTACATGGAGCAAGAAGTGTACCTGGGAGTGTTCAGTACCTGGGAGTCAGAGGGGTACCTGGAAGTGTCAGGGGTGTACCAGGGAGTGTCAGTGAGTACCTGGGAGCGTCAGAGGTACCTGGGAGTGTAAGAGGTGAGGTGTACCTGGGAGTGTGAGAAGCATACCTGGGAGTGTCTGGGGTGTACCTGGGAGGTCAGAGGTGTACCTGGGAGTGTCGGAGGTGTACCTGGGAGTGTCAGAGGTGTACCTGGAGTGTCGGAGGTGTACCTGGGAGTGTAAGAAGTGTACCTGGAGTGTCGGAGGTGTGCACCTGGGAGTGTCGGAGGTGTACCTGGGAGTGTAAGAAGCGTACCTGAGTGTCGGAGGTGTACCTGGGAGTGTCAGAGGTGTACCTGGGAGTGTCGGAGGTACATGGGAGTGTCAGAAGGTACCTGAGTGTCTGGGGTGTACCTGGAGTGTCAGAGGGTACCTGGAAGGCTGGGGTGTACCAGGGAGTGTCAGGAGTGACCTGAGCGTCGAGGTGTACCTGGGAGTGTCAGAGGTGTACCTGGGAGTGTCAGAGGTGTATTGGAGTGTCGGAGGTACCTGGTACCAGGGAATGTCAGTAGAACCTGGGAGTGTCAGAGGTACCTGGAGTGTCAGATGTGTACCTGGGAGTGCTGAGGTGTACCTGGAGTGTCAGAGGTGTGCCTGGGAGTGTCAGAGGTGGACTTGGGAGGTCAGAGGTGCACCTTGGAGTGTCTGAGGTGTACCTGGGAGTGTCTGAGTTACCTGGCAGTGTCTGAGGTGTACCTGGCAGTGTCTGAGGTGTACCTGGTGTCAGCGGTGCACCTGGGAGTGTCAGCGGTGTACCTGGGAGGTGTTAGAGGTGTATCAGTGGTGACAGAGGGGTACCCAGGGAGTGTCAGAGGTACCTAGGAGTGTGAGAAGTGTACCTGGGAGTGTCTGGGGTGTACCTGGGAGTGTAAGAAGTGTACCTGGAGGTCGGAGGAACCTGGGAGTGACGGAGGTACCTGGGAGGTCAGAGGTGTACTTGGAGTGTCAGAGGTACCTGGGAGTGTCAGCGTACCTGGCAGTGTCAGAGGTGTACCTGGGAGTGCTGGGAGGTGTGCCTGGGAGTGTCAGGAGGTGCACCTGGGAGTGTCAGAGGTGCACCTTGGAGTGTCTGAGGTACCTGGGAGGTCTGAGGTGCACCTGGCAGTGTCTGGAGGTACCTGCAGTGTTCGACGTGCACTGGCAGTGCTGAAGGTACCTGGAGTGTCAGCGGTGTACCTGGGAGCAGAGAGTATCAGGGAGGACAGAGGAGCACCTAGGAGTGCCAGAGGTGTACAGGGAGTGTGAGGAAGTGTACCTGGGAGGCCTGGGGGTGTACCTGGGAGTGTCAGAGGTGTACCTGGGAGTGTCCAGGGTGTACCAGGAGTGTCAGTGGAGTACCTGGGAGTGCAGAGGCACCTGGGAGGTTGCACAGGTGCATATGGCAGTGTCACTCGGGAGTAATCTGGGAGTGTCAGGAGGTACCTGGGAGTGTCAGAGGTGTACCTGGAATGTCAGAGGTGCATGGGAGTGTCAGGAGGTGTATCTGGATGTCGTGAGGTGTACCTGAGGTCAGAGGTACCTCGGAGTGTCAGAGGTGTACCTGAGCCGGAGATGTACCTGGGAGTGTGAGAGAAGTGTACATGGGAGTGTCGGAGGGTTCATGTGAGTGCCGAGGTGCATGGGAGGTCAGACGGTACCTGGGAGGTGAGAAGTGTACCTAGGTGTGTCTGGGGGTGTACCTGGGAGGTGAGAGGTACCTGAGAGTGTCGGAGGTGTTCCTGGGAGGTTGAGTGCAATTGCAGTGTCAGCGGTGCACCTGGGAGTGTCAAATGTACATGGGAGTGTCGAGGTGTACCTGGAAGGTCAGAGGTGTACCTGGGAGTGTCAGAGAGGTGTACTCTGGGAGTGTCGGAGGTGTACCTGGGAGTGGAGAAGTGGCTCCTGGGAGTGTCAGGGGTGTACCTGGGAGTGCCAGAGGTGCCTGAGAGTGCTGGAGGTGTGCCTGGGAGGCCAGAGGTGTACCTGGGAGGCCGGAGGTGTACTCTGGGAGCAAAGAAGGCACCAGGGAGTGTCGGAGGTACCTGGAGGTGGAGGTGTACCTGGGAGTGTAAGAAGGTACCTGAAAGTGTCAGAGGTGTACATGGGAGTGTCAGAGGTGTACCTGAGCAAGTCGGAGGTGTACATGGGAGTGTAAGAAGTGGGTACCTGGGAGTGTCTGGGGGGTGTACCTGGGAGGCCAGAGGGCACCTGGGAGTGTCAGGGCACCAGGGAGTGTCAGTGAGCACCTGGGAGCCAGAGGTGTACCTGGGAGGTCAGAGGTGTACCTGGAGTGTCAGAAGTGTATCTGGGAGCAGGACGCATACCTGGGAGTGTCAGAGGTGTACCAGGGAATGTCAGTGAGCACCTGGGAGCCAGAGGTGTACCTGGAGTGCTGGGATGTACCTGGGAGTGTCAGAGGTGCACCTGGAGTGTCACTGGGGAGGTGTGCCTGGGAGTGTCAGAGGTGCACTTTGGAGTGCCACAGAGGTGCACCTGGGAGTGTCTGGAGGTACCTGGGAGGCCTGAGTGTGTACCTGGCGCAGTGCCTGGAGGTGTACCTGGCAGTGTCTGGAGGTGTACCCAGCAGTGTCAGCGGTGTACCTGGGAGTGTTGGGGCGGTGTACCTGGGAGCAGCAGAGGTGCATCAGTGAGTGACAGAGGGGTACCTAGAGTGTCAGAGGTGGGTACCTAGGGAGTGTCAGGAGGTGTACCTGGTGTGTCACAGGTGTATCTGGGAGTGTCGGATCGTGCAGCCTGGGAGGCCGAGGTGTACCAGGGAACGTCAGTGGAGCACCTGGGAGTGTCAGAGGTGCACATGGGAGCAAGTCAGAGGTGTACCTGGGAGTGTCAGAGAGTTGTACCTGGAAGTGGCTGAGAGGTGTACCTGGGAGTGCTCAGAGGTACTCGAGTGTCGGAGGTGTACCTGGGAGTGTGGAGAAGTATACCTGGAGTGTCGGAGATGTACCTGGGAGGTCGGAGTGTACCTGGGAGTGTAAGAAGTGTACCTGGGAGTCGGAGGTAGCCTGGGAGTGACGGAGGCACTGGGAGTGTCAGAGGTGTACCTGGGAGTGTCTGGGCTGCTACCTGGCAGTGTCAAGCGGTGTACCTGGTAGTGTTGGTGGTGTGTGCCTGGGAGGCCAGAGGCACTTAGAGTGTCAGAGGTGCACCTGGAGTGTCTGAGGTACCTGGAGTGTCTGGAGGTGCACCGGCAGTGTCTGAGTGTGTACCTGGCAGTGTTCGACGTAATGGCAGTGTCAGGCGGTGTACCCAGTGTCAGCGGTGTACCTGGGAGTGTTAGGAGGTATCAGGGAGTGACAGAGGAGCAATTTATGAGTGCCGGGGGAGGTGTACATAGGGAGTGTGAAAAGTGTACCTGGGAGTATCTGGTGTACCTGGGAGGTTGAGGTGTACCTGGGAGTGTCAGGGGTGTAGCAGGGAGTGTCAGTGGAGTACTCTGGAGTGTCAGGAGGTGTACCTGGGAGTGTCACAGGTGGGCCTGGCAGTGTTACCGAGTAACTGGGAGTGTCAGAGGTGTACTCTGGGAGTGTCAGAGGCACCTGGGAATGTCAGAGGTGTACCTGGGAGGTCAGGAGGTATCTGGGAGGTCAGAGGTGGTACCTTGGAGTGTCAGAGGTGTACCTGGGAGTGTCAGAGGTGCACCTGGGAGGTCGAGATGTACCTGGGGAGGTGGAGAAGTGCACATGGGAGGTCGGAGGGTTCCTGTGAGTGCCGGAGGTGTACTGAGTGTCAGACGTACCTGGGAGGCAGTGAAGTGTACCTGGGTGTGTCTGGGGGTACCTGGGAGGAGAGGTGTACCTGAGAGTGTCGGAGGTGTTCCTGGGAGGTCAGGAGGTGTACCTGGTAGTGTGCTCAGCCTGGGAGTGTCAATGTACATGGGTGTCAGGAGGTGTACCTGAAGTGTCGAGGTGTACCTGGAGTGTCAGAGGTGTACTCAGGAGTGTCGGAGGTGTACCTGGGAGTGTGAGAAGGACACTGGAGTGTCTGGGGTACCTGGGAGGCCAGAGGTGCATTCCTGAGTGTCGGAGGTACCTGGGAGGTCAGGAGGTGTACCTGGGAGCAAGTCGGAGGTGTACCTGGGAGTGCAAGAAGTGTACCTGGGAGTGTCGGAGGTACCTGGGAGCAAGTCGGAGGTGTACCTGGGAGTGTAAGAAGTGTACCTGAAAGTGTCGGAGGTGTACCTGGGAGTGTCAGAGGTGTACCTGGGAGAGCAAGTCGGAGGTACATGGAGCAAGAAGTGTACCTGGGAGTGTTCAGTACCTGGGAGTCAGAGGGGCACCTGGAAGTGTCAGGGGTGTACCAGGGAGTGTCAGTGAGTACCTGGGAGCGTCAGAGGTACCTGGGAGTGTAAGAAGTGTACCTGAAAGTGTCGTGGAGGTGTACCTGGGAGTGCCGAGGTGTACCTGGGAGTGTCGGAGGTGTACATGGGAGCAGGAAGTGTACCTGGGAGTGTCTGGGGGTACCTGGGAGCAAGTCAGAGGGCACCTGAAGTGTCAGGGTGTGCACAGGAGTGTCAGTGGAGCACCTGGGGAGCCAGTCAGAGGTGTACCTGGGAGGTCAGGAGGTGTACCTGGAGTGTCAGAGGGTGCATTTGGAGCAAGTCGGATCGGCGCCTGGGAGGCCGAGGTGTACCAGGGAATGTCGGGTGAGCACCTGGGAGTGTCAGAGGTACCTTGGGAGGTCAGATGTGTACCTGGGAGTGTCAGAGGTGCCTTGGAGGCCAGAGGTGTGCTCTGGGAGTGTCAGAGGTGGGATTCTGGGAGTGTCAGAGGCACCTGGAGTGTCTGAGGTGTACCTGGGAGTGGCCTGAGTACCTGGCAGTGCCCGAGGTGTACCTGGCAGTGTCTGGGTGTGTACTCTGGCAGTGGGCCTGGGGCGGTGTACCTGGGAGTGCTGGGGCATACCTGGGAGGTTAGAGGTGTGCATCAGTGAGTGACAGAGGGGCACCTAGAGTGTCGAGGCGTACCTAGGAGTGTGAGAAGTGTACCTGGGAGTGTCTGGGTGTACCTGGGAGGTAAGAAGGCACCTGGGAGGCCGTGGAGGTGAACCTGGAGCACGGAGGTGTACCTGGGAGGTCAGAGGTGCACTGGGAGTGTCAGAGGTGTACCTGGAGGTCAGCGGGTGTACCTGGCAGTGTCAATGTATCTGGGAGTGTCAGGAGGTGTGCTCTGGAGTGTCAGGAGGTGCACTTGGGAGTGCCAGAGGTGCACCTGGAGTGTCTGAGGTGTGCCTGGGAGGTTCGAGGTGCACCTGGCAGCAAAAGCCTGAGTGTGCCTGGCACAGTGTCTGGACGTACCACAGCAACAAGTGGTGTACCTGGTAGTGTTACCTGGGAGCGAAAGGGATCAGGGAGTGACAGAGGAGTACCTAGGGAGCACAGAGGGTACATAGAGTGTGTGAGAAGGTACCTGGGAGAACGGGGTGTACCTGGGAGTGTCAGAGGTACCTGGAGGTCCAGGGTGTACCAGGAGGTCAGTGGAGTACCTGGGAGCACAGAGTGTACCTGGGAGGCCAAGCAGGTGTGGCTATTGGCAGTGTCACTGGAGTAACTGGGAGTGTCAGAGGTGTACCTGGGAGTGTCAGAGGTGTACCTGGGAATGTCAGAGGTGTAATATGGGAGTGTCAGAGGTGGGTCTGGAGTGTCGAGGTGTACCTTGAGTGTCAGAGGTGTACCCTCGGGAGTGTCAGGAGGTGTACCTGGGAGTGTCGGAGATGTACCTGGGAGGTGAGAGAAGTGTACATGAGAGTGTCGGAGGGGTTCAGTGTGAGTGCCGGAGGTGTACTTGGGAGGTCAGATGGTACCTGGGAGTGTGAGAAGGTACCCAGGTGTGTCTGGGGTGTACTCTGGGAGTGTGAGAGGTGGCCTGAGAGGTCGGAGGTGCCCGGGAGTGTCGGGAGGCACCTGGTAGTGTCACGGTGTACCTGGGAGTGTCAAATGTGTACACGGGAGTGTCAGAGGTGTACTGGAAGGTTGGGAGGTGTACCTGGGAGTGTCAGAGGCACTGGAGGTCGGAGGTGTACCTGCAGTGTGGAGAAGCATTCCTGGGAGGCCAGGGGTGTACCTGAGTGTCAGAGGTGTACCTGGAGAGTGTCGGAGGTACCTGGGAGGCCGAGGTGTACCTGGGAGTGTCGGAGTAAAATGGGAGCAAGAAGTGTACCAGGGGAGGTCGGGAGGTGTACCTGGGAGGCTGGAGGTGTACCTGAGGTAAGAAGTAAAAAAAAAAATTTGAAAGTGTCAGAGGTGTACAGGGGAGTGTCAGAGGTACCTGGGAAGTCGGAGGTGTGGCGGGAGTGTAAGAAGGTACCTGGGAGTGTCTGGGGTACCTGTGGAGGTTAGAGGGGTACCTGGGAGCAAGCCAAAATTAGGAGTGTCAGTGGAGTACCTGGGAGCGCCAGAGGTACCTGGGGAGTGTCAGAGGTGTACCTGGGAGTGTCAGAAGTGGTCTGGGGAGGTTTTGGACGGATACCTGGGAGTGTCAGAGGTGCACAGGGAATGTCAGGAGCACCTGGGAGTGTCAGAGGTGTACCTGGGAGGCCAGATGTGTACCTGGGAGTGTCAGGAGGTGTACCTTGGAGTGTCAGGAGGTGTGCCTGGAGTGTCAGGAGGTGCACTTGGGAGGCCGAGGTGCACCTTGGGAGTGTCTGAGGTGTAACGGGAGGTCTGAGGTGTACCTGCAGTGTTCGAGGTACCTGGCAGTGTCTGGAGGTGTACCTAGCAGTGTCAGAAGCGGTGTACCTGGGAGTGTCAGCGGTACCTGGGAGCAAAGAGCAGTATCAGTGAGTGACAGAGGGGCACCTAGAGGCCAGAGGTACCTAGGAGTGTGAGAAGGCACCTGGGAGTGTCTGGGTGTACCTGGGAGTGTCAGAGGTGTACCTGGAGTGTCGTGGGGGTGTACCAGGAGTGTCAGTGAGTACCTGGGAGGCCAGAGGTGTACCTGGGAGGCCAGGAGGTACCTGGGTGTGTCACAGGTGTATCTGGGAGTGTCGGACGGTACCTGGGAGGTCAGAGGTGTACCAGGAATGCTGGGTGAGCACCTGGGAGTGTCAGAGGTGTACACATGGGAGTGTCAGGAGGTGTACCTGGGAGTCAGAGTTGTACCTGAAGTGTCAGAGGTACCTGGGAGTGTCAGGAGGCATCGGGAGGCCGGAGGTGTACCTGGGAGTGTGTGAGAAGTGATACCTGGGAGTGTCGGAGATGTACCTGGGAGTGTCGGAGGTGTACCTGGGAGTGCAAGAAGGCACCTGGGAGTGTCGGAGGTGTACCTGGGGAGGACGGAAAATTGGGAGTGTCAGAGAGGGTACTTGGGAGTGTCAGTTGCTGTACCTGGCAGGTCAGCGGCACCTGGGAGCACAGTGGTGCCTGAGTGTTGAGCACTTTGGAGTGTCAGAGGTGCACCTTGAGCAAGCCTGAGGTGTACCTGGGAGTGTCTGAGGTGCACCCAGTGTTCGAGGTGTACCTGGCAGTGTCTGACGTACCTGGCAGTGTCATGGTGTACCTGGTAGTGTCAGCGGTGTACCCTGGGAGTGTTAGAGGTGTATCAGGAGGACAGAGGAGCACCTAGGGAGTGTCAGGAGGTGTACATAGGAGTGTGAAAAGTGTACCTGGGAGTATCTGGGGTGTACCTGGGAGTGTCAGAGGTGTACCTGGGAGTGTTGGGGTGGAAGTGAGGAGGCCAGTGAGTACCTGGGAGTGTCAGAGGTGTACCTGGGAGTGTCACAGGTACCTGGCAGTGCCGCCTGGAGTAACTGGGAGTGGCTGGGGAGGTGTACCTGGGAGTGTCAGAGGTGTACCTGGGAATGTCAGAGGTGCACCTGGGAGTGTCAGGAGGTGTATCTGGGAGTGTCAGGAGGTGTACCTTGGAGGTCAGAGGTGTACCTGGGAGTGTCAGGAGGTGTACCTGGGAGGTCAGGAGATGTACCTGGGAGGTGAGAAGGCACATGGGAGTGTCGGAGGGGTTCCTGTGAGTGCCGGAGGTGGGACAGAGGTCAGACGGTACCTGGGAGTGTGGAGAAGGTACCTGGGTGTGTCTGGGGTGGTACCTGGGAGGTGAGAGGTACCTGGAGAGTGTCGGAGGTGTTCCTGGGAGTGTCGGAGGTGTACCTGGAGGTTGGGCGGTGGTACCTGGGAGTGTCAAATGTACATGGGGTGTCAGAGGTACCTGGAAGTGTCAGAGGTGTACCTGGGAGTGTCACAGAGGTGTACTCAGGAGTGTCGGAGGTGTACCCTGGGAGTGTGAGGAAGCATACCTGGAAAGTGTCTGGGGTGTACCTGGGAGTGTCAGAGGTGTACCTGGAGAGTGTCGGAGGTGTACCTGGGAGTGTTGTACCTGGGAGTGTCGGGAGGTGTACCTGGGGGAGTGTAAGAAGGTACCTGGGAGTGTCGGAGGTGTACCTGGGAGCAAGCCGGAGGTGTACCTGGAGTAAGAAGTACCTGAAAGTGTCGGAGGTAACCTGGGAGGCTGCAGAGGTGTACCTGGGAGTGTCGGAGGTGTACATGGGAGTGTAAGAAGTGTACCTGGGAGGTTCGGGGGTGTACCTGGGAGTGTCAGAGGGTACCTGGAAGTGTCAGGGGTGTACCAGGGAGTGTCAGGAGCACCTGGGAGCGTCAGAGGTGTACCTGGGAGCAAGAAGTGCACCAGTGTCGGAGGTGTACCTGGGAGGTCAGAGGTGTACCTGGGAGGTCGGAGGTGTACATGGGAGTGGTGAAGTGTACCTGGGATGTCTGGGGGTGTACCTGGGAGGTCAGAGGGTACCTGGAAGTGTCAGGGGTGTACCAGGGAGCATCAGTGAGTACCTGGGAGCGTCAGAGGTGTACCTGGGAGGTCAGAGGTGTACCTGGAGGTGTCAGGAGGTGTACCTGGGAGTGTCGGACGTATACCTGGGAGTGTCAGAGGTGTACCAGGAAGTCAGTAGAGTACCTGGGGTGTCTGGGGAGGTGTGCCTGGAGTGTCAGATGTGTACCTGGGAGTGTCAGAGAGGTGCTTGGAGTGTCAGAGGTGTGCCTGGGAGTGTCAGAGGTGACTTGGGAGTGTCAGAGGTGCACCTTGGAGTGTCTGAGGTGTACCTGGGAGGGTCTGAGGTGTACCTGGCAGTGTCTGGAGGTGTACCTGAGTGTCTGGAGGTACCTGGCAGTGCTGGGCGGTGTACCTGGGAGTCAGCGGTATACCTGGGAGTGTTAGGAGGTGTACTGTGAGTGGACAGAGGGTACCTAGGAGTGTCAGAGGTGTACCCAGGGAGTGTGAGAAGTGTACCTGGGAGTGTCTGGGTGTACCTGGGAGTGTAAGAAGGTACCTGGGAGTGTTGAGGTGAACCTGGGAGGACGGAGGTACCTGGGAGTGTCAGAGGTGTACTGGGAGTGTCAGAGGTGTACCTGGGAGTGTCAGGTGTACCTGGCAGTGTCAGCGGTGTATCTGGGAGGTCAGAGGTACCTGGGAGGTCAGAGGTGTATCTGGGAGTGTCGGACGATACCTGGGAGTGTCAGAGGTGTACCAGGAATGTCAGTAGAGTACCTGGGGCAGAGGGTACCTGGGAGGTCAGATGTGTACCTGGGAGTGTCAGAGGTGTGCTTGGAGTGTCAGAGGTGTGCCTGGGAGTGTGAGAGGTGGACTTGGGAGTGCCGAGGTGCACCTGGAGTGTCTGAGGTGTACCTGGGAGGGTCTGAGGTGTACCTGGCAGTGTCTGGAGGTGTACCTGGCAGTGTCTGAGGTGTACCTGGCAGTGTCAGCGGTGTACCTGGGAGTGTCAGCGGTATACCTGGGAGTGTTGAGAGGTGTATCAGTGAGTGACAGAGGGGTACCTAGGAGTGTCAGAGGTGTACCTAGGAGTGTGAGGAGAAGTGTACCTGGGAGTGTCTGGGGTGTACCTGGGAGTGTCAGAGGTGTACCTGGGAGGTCGGGGGTGTACCAGGGAGTGTCAGTGGAGTACCCTGGGAGTGTCAGGAGGTGTACCTGGGAGTGTCAGAGGTGGCCTGGGTGTGTCACTGGTGTATCTGGGAGTGTCGGACGGTACCTGGGAGGTCATTGGTGTACCAGGGAATGTCAGTGGAGTACCTGGGAGTGTAGAGGTGTACATGGGAGTGTCAGAGGTGTACCTGGGAGTGTCAGAGTTGTACCTTGGAGTGTCAGAGGTGTAACTGGGAGTGTCAGAGGTGTACCTGGCAGTGTCAGCGGTGTACCTGGGAGTGTCTGGGGTGTACCTGGGAGTGTCAGAGGTGTACCTGAGAGTGTCTGAGGTGTACCTGGGAGTGTCAGAGGTGTACCTGGGAGTTTCTGGAGGTGTACCTGGGAGTGTAAGAAGTGTACCTGGGAGTGTTGGAGGTGTACCTGGGAGTGTCGGAGGTATACCTGGGAGTGTAAGAAGTGTACCTGGGAGTGTCGGAGGTGTACCTGGAAGAGTCGGAGGTGTACCTGGAAGTGTCAGAGGTGTACTTGGGAGTGTCAGAGGTGTACCTGGGAGTGTCAGCGGAGTACATGGAGTGTCTGAGGTGTACCTGGGAGGTCAGTGTGTGCCTGGGAGTGTCAGGAGGTGCACTTGGGAGTGTCAGAGGTGCGCCTTGAGTGTCTGAGGTGTACCTGGCAGTGTCTGAGGTGTACCTGGCATTGTCTGAGGTGTACCTGGGAGTGTCAGAGGTGTGCCTGGGAGTGTCAGAGGTGCACTTGGGAGTGTCAGAGGTGCACCTTGGAGTGTCTGAGGTGTACCTGGGAGGGTCTGAGGTGTACCTGGCAGTGTCTGAGGTTTACCTGGCAGTGTCTGAGGTGTACCTGGCAGTGTCAGCGGTGTACCTGGGAGTGTCAGCGGTGTACCTGGGAGTGTTAGAGGTGTATCAGGGAGTGACAGAGGAGTACCTAGGAGTGTCAGAGCTGTACCTAGGAGTGTGAGAAGTGTAACTGGGAGTGTCTGGGGTGTACCTGGGAGTGTCAGAGGTGTACCTGGGAGTGTCAGGGGTGTACCTATGCGTGTCAGAGGTGTACCTGGGAGTGTCAAAGGTGTATCTGGGAGTGTCGGACGTATACCTGGGAGTGTCAGAGGTGTACCAGTAGGGTGTGTCATACGGAGGCGAATTTTTTTTTTGAGTTTGAAAAATCGGCCCATGGTATTAATGATGTAGTTCTATGTGCAGAATCATGTGATATCTTCAGATTTGAAAAGTTTTCATTTTTTGCTAGGTAAATTTTAACTTGAAATCTTATGAAAATTCATTATTCCCACCCTTTTACCAACACCACTAAATAGCTTATTTAAAGTAAAGTAAATGTATCAGGTTAATTTATTAGGATGAAAATGATCCAGAATAGTGAAACGAATGATCTTGACACATTTATTAAATTTAATATTCCTTTAGAAAACAAAATCATCAAATCAAATACAAAAACCGGTTTTATTTACTACGACTGGGTGTTGCTGCACACCATAGAGAATATTATGTCTTTTCTTTTGCTTTGTTTCAATGCATTACCCCTCCTCAAGCGACCACCTGAGGCCTCGATGTAGCCTTCCCTGGACAAAGACGTGATCATGGCCCTGCTTACTTGCTGTACACAACGCTCCATACCTGGGGTGCAAGGAGGCCAGGCAGGGACATGGTTGCTGTCCAGGAAAGCTCTGACTCTGGAACATTGGTAGGCTGCAGGTAAGAGGGGCCTACTGCCAGCCCGGGATGTTATCCTGAAACTATGAGATCAGGAGGGTCTTGGCACCTAGATTGACTTCAGGAGTCTTCCTGACCCTGAAGGAATCAAGCCACCAACTGATTCGTCATGCCCAGATCCCTCTCATAAGTCTCATATCCAAGATCTTTTGATCACACCTTCTCTCCTCCTCATCCTTACTGGGTAGAGCATTAATCTGCAGAACTGCTCCTCGGATGAGCATACCAGAAGATCTCCCTCACAGTCTGCTCCACAATCTGAACAACCTTCCTGGCTGACTCCCTCAGGAGCTTCAAGCTGAAGAGAATATGCCTCGGACCTTCGGAGAACGATGACTTGACCTGGTGTTGAAAACTAATTTGGCAAGTTGACACTCACGATGAATTGGACAATAAGTCTCTTGCTGTAAGCTGGTTCCTCAGTTTATGATGAGCGACCCAAATTCTGCAGCAGAACCTGAGAGCCGTTGTGAGCCAATGAATGTGGAGACTGGACCTATCTGCAGGTAAGCAAGTCTATCAGGCATGACCCCAGTTTTGATGGTGCTGCAAATCATGTAACCATAAATTTGTTGGGGCATCAGGTCGTCAAAGACAGTATGTGTAAGCTTCAACGAGTGGAGGCCACTGTGATTTTTTCGAAGATCGGATTATTTCTAACTCCAGTGGCAGAGTCCAGCATCTCTGCCAAGAGGACCAGACCATCTGTTGTTTGAAAGAGTCTTGCCATCCAGCTCCTGGACTAGATGTCTGAGTGGCAACTCTGCCGGTGTGGAGGTCAAACAATCACCAGCTCTCCCACCCTTCCGCCTCCATCCACTGTATGACTTCTTGCCACCCTGTGCCCGTGCTGGTGCTGGTCTCTCCAATGGCCTGCAGGGTCTGGGTCTACGTCTCCTCTCTCTCTGGAGCTAAAGTTCAAATAAGATCTGCTACTATCTCATAGCTGGTTTCCTGATGTCATCTTTCTCTGGAGTGGAATACTCACAACATTTCTTCCTGGTTCATTGTAGCAGGAGTAGGTTCTTCCTTCACTATGGCAGGAACAACTTGTCGAATCTCCAATCCTCGTGAACACTTTAGTGTCATCCTTCTCCTATCAAAGAACAATCAATTGATTCCATTTTCTTATCCCCTTATCAAACTCCTTCTAGGTTACTGACA
Organism: Homarus americanus; assembly: GCF_018991925.1. Classification (NCBI taxonomy): domain Eukaryota; kingdom Metazoa; phylum Arthropoda; class Malacostraca; order Decapoda; family Nephropidae; genus Homarus; species Homarus americanus. The sequence goes on along the minus strand of NW_024718927.1, from coordinate 9,323 downwards.
AGTTTCTCCTGAGCCTCCTTACTTGTTATGATCTCATCACCAGTGAACATCATCAGGTGTTATCAAAATCCACCGTCAACCCAGGCAGCCGTTGCCATTCTGCAGTTTCTCTGAGACCAGTGTGGTGTCGCATGCTGGCCAGAGCTATGCTTCGACATCTTTCTATTTCCGAATCTTATGCCCAAGGTTTGGGATCATTATTTTCTCAAGTTAGGGACAAGTCACCTATTCTCCTGGTCAGCACTGGATCAGCCAGAAGCTATTAAATCCCTGAATCAGCTTGACTCAATCATCGGCCTTTTAATTTCACCCTTGGCCTTCCTGCCCTCTTTCTCGGCAACTCTTCTCCTCTTCTTGTCTCTGTGGCAGCCTCCGTCTCTTTGGACCTGAATATCTTGCCAGGAATTTATGAGAGCCCCACATCATGCCAGTCTTCTCTCTGTGTTTTTGACAATGCCAGTTCGATCACAGGAATTCCCAGTTCACGCTTGCAAATACAGGAGATGTGGGCCTCGGATTTACAGTCACGATCGTATCCAAACTCAGGACAGAGAACAATTAAGTACTCTGTGGCATTATACAAATAACTGGGTCCAGTTGCTTGGCAGGTAAGCTGTCCTTTAACTGCAAGTTTTCCTCTCCCAAGAGAGATATCTCTAGTTTTTCCAACCAATAGCAGTCCTCACTAATCTTCTTCTGACTTGTTATGACCGGAGGCTTGAACTGAGCGTTGGGGCCAGAGTGAATTGTGCCAAGACAATGCATTATATCACTGGCAAATGTTCCCTATTTGTGTAAGTTCTTTTGTCTTTTCTACTGATTTGCCTGATTAAAACACCGTATCCTCAAAGCATCTCTCAATGGTAACCTGACTTCAGGTTTCTCCCAGACCCAAGATATAGTGACTGAGATGGCTGGATTTTGGTTCCTCGTCCTGACACAAGCAGCCATCGCAAATATTATCAACTTATAAATGCATCAGAATCTGAAACAGAAAAAATATTGTTAGTTGGGTTGTTAAAGAATGAAGTCAGAAAACAATGTTCACTATTTAATTGTAATGCACTAATGCAGCTGTACGTTAGATTTCCGATAAATTTCACGCTAAAATTTACCTAGCAAAAGGTTGCAAAATATTGAAACTGAAATTATTTTATGTTTATTTACACTAAAATCTACCAAAAAAGTGATGGGCCATTAGTTTTAGCTGATCTTCCCTCCTATGACACACCCTAGTGTACCAGGGAATGTCAGTGGAGTACCTGGGAGTGTCAGAGGTGTACCTGGGAGTGTCAGACGTGTACCTGGGAGTGTCAGAGGTGTACCTGGGAGTGTCAGAGGTGTATCTGGGAGTGTCAGAGGTGTACCTTGGAGTGTCAGAGGTGTACCTGGGAGTGTCAGATGTACCTGGGAATGTCGGATACCTGGGAGTGTGAGAAGTGTACCTGGGAGTGTCGGAGGGGTTCCTGGGAGTGTCGGAGGTGTACCTGGCAATGTCAGCGGTGTACCTGGGAGTGTCAGAGGTGTACCTTGGAGTGTCAGAGGTGTACCTGGGAGTGTCAGAGGTGTACCTGGGAGTGTTGGAGGTGTACCTCGGAGTGTCAGAGGTGTACTTGGGAGTGTCAGAGGTGTACCTGGGAGTGTCAGCGGTGTACCTGGAGTGTATGAGGGGTACCTGGGAGGTCAGAGGTGTGCCTGGGAGTGTCAGAGGTGCAATGAGGTCAGAGGCACACCTTGGAGTGTCTGAGGTGTACCTGGGAGGGTCTGAGGCCTGGCAGTGTCTGAGGTGTACCTGGCAGTGTCTGAGGTGTACCTGGCAGTTTCAGCGGTGTACCTGGGAGTGTCAGGAGGTACCTGGGAGGTTAGAGGTGTATCAGAGAGTGACAGAGGAGTACCTAGGAGTGTCAGAGGTGTGACCTCGGAGTGTGAGAAGTGTACCTGGGAGTGTCTGTACCTGGGAGTGTCAGAGGTGTACCTGGGGAGTGTCAGGGGTGTACCAGGGAGTGTCAGTGGAGTACCTGGGAGTGTCAGAGGTGTACCTGGGAGTGTCAGAGGTGTACCTGGGTGTGTCACAGGTGTATCTGGGAGCACAGGGTGATCTGGAGTGTTGGGGTGTACCTGGGAGTGTCGGAGGTGCCTGGGAGTATCGGAGGTGTACCTGGCAGTGTCAGCGGTGTACCTGGGAGTGTCAGAGGTGTACCAGGAATGTCAGTGAGTACCTGGGAGTGTCAAAGGTACCTGGGAGTGTCAGAGCTGTACCTGGGAGTGTCAGAGGTGTACCTGGGAGGTCAGAGGTGTACTTGGGAGGTCGGAGGTGTACCTGGGAGGGAGAAGTGTGCCTGGGAGTGTGTTGGAGGTATCTGGGAGTGTAAGAAGGTACCTGGGAGTCTGAAGGTACCTGGGAGTGTCGGAGGTACCTGGGAGGTCAGAGGTGTACTTGGGAGTGTCAGTGGTGTACCTGGGAGTGTCAGAGGTACCTGGGAGGTCAGAGGTGTACCTGTGAGTGTCGGAGGTGTACCTAGGAGTGGTGGAGGCCTGGGAGTGTCGGAGGAGTACCTGGGACAAGAAGTGTACCTGGTAGTGTGAGAAGTGTGTACTGGGAGTGTCGCAGGTGTAGCTGGTAGAGTCGGAGGTGTACCTGGCAGTGTAAGCGGTGTACCTGGCAGTGTCAGATGTGTACCAGGGAATGTCAGTGGAGTACCAGGGAGTGTCAGAGGTGTACCTGCGAGTGTCAGAGGTGTACCTGGGAGTGTCAGAGGTGTACTGAAGTGCTCAGAGGTGAACCTGGGAGATGTCAGAGGTGTACTTGGGAGTGTCGGAGGTGTACATCGGAGTGTCAGAGGTGTACTCGGGAGTGTCGGAGGTGTACCTGGGAGTGTGAGAAGTGTAAGGAATGTCAGAGGTACCAAGGAGTGCTGGGAGGTACCTGTGAGTGTCTGGGGTATACCTGGGAGGTTCGGAGGTGTACCTGGGAGTGTCAGGGGTGTACCAGGGAGGTCAGTGGAGTACCTGGGAGTGTCAGAGGTGTACCTGGAGTGTCAGAGGTACCTGGGAGTGTCAGAGGTGTATCTGGGAGTGTCGGACGTACCTGGGAGGTCAGAGGCCTGGGAGGTCAGAGGTGTACCTGGGAGTGTCAGAGGTGTACCTGGGAGTTCAGAGGTGTACCTGGGAGTGTCAGGGGTGGCACCATGCTCAGAAGTGTACCTGGGAGTGTTTGGGGTGTACCTGGGAGTGTCAGAGGTGTACCTGGGAGTGTCAGGGGTGTACCTGGGCGTGTCAGAGGTGTACCTGGGAGTGTCAGGGTGTATCTGGGAGTGTCAAGTATACCTGGGAGTGTCAGAGGTGTACCAGGGAATGTCAGTGGAGTACCTGGGAGGTCAGAGGTGTACCTGGGAGTGTCAGACGTACCTGGGATTGTCAGAGGTGTACCTGGGAGTGCAGAGGTGTATCTGTGAGTGTCAGAGGTGTACCTTGGAGTGTCAGAGGTGTACTTGGGAGTGTCAGAGGTGTACCTGATGTGGAGGTACCTGGGAGTGTGAGAAGTGTACCTGGGAGGGTCTGAGGTTCCTGGGAGGTCGGAGGTGTACCTGGCAATGTCAGCGGTGTACCTGGGAGGTCAGAGGTGCACCTTGGAGTGTCAGAGGTGTACCTGGGAGGTCAGAGGTACCTGGGAGTGTGGAGGTGTACTCGGAGGTCAGAAGTGTACTTGGGAGTGTCAGAGGTACCTGGGAGTGTCAGCGGTGTACCTGGGAGTGTCTGAGGTGTACCTGGGAGGTCAGAGGTGTGCATGGGAGTGTCAGAGGTGCAATTGGGAGGCTGAGGCACACCTTGGAGTGTCTGAGGTGTACCTGGGAGGTCTGAGGTGGACCCAGTGTCTGAGGTGTACCTGGCAGTGTCTGAGGTGTACCTGGCAGTGTCAGCGGTGTACCTGGGAGTGTCAGCGTGAACTGGGAGTTAGAGGTATCAGAGAGTGACAGAGGAGTACCTAGGAGGTCAGAGGTGTACCTCGGGAGGAGAAGTGTACCTGGGAGTGTTCACCTGGGAGTGTCAGAGGTGTACCTGGGAGTGTCAGGGGGTGTACCAGGAAGTGCAGGTGAGTACCTGGGAGTGTCAGAGGTGTACCTGGGAGTGTCAGAGGTGTACCTGGGTGTGTCACAGGTGTATCTGGGAGTGTCAGGTACCATGAGTGTCAGAGGTGTACCAGGAATGTCAGTGGAGTACTTGGGAGTGTCACAGGTACCTGGGAGGTCGGAGGTACCTGGGAGTGTCAGGAGGTGTACGCCGGGAGGTCTGAGGTGGTACCTGGGAGTGTCGGAGGTGTTCCTGGGAGTGTCGGAGGTGTTCCTGGAGTGTCGGAGGTGTACCTGGCAGTGTCAGAGGTGTACCTGGGAGGCTCAGAGATGTACCAGGGAATGTCAGGAGTACCTGGGAGGCTGTGTACCTGGGATCAGGAGAAGTGGGTACCTCGGAGTGTGTCGGAGGTGTATCTGGGAGTGTAAGAAGTGTACGGGAGGTCGGATGTGTATTGGGAGTGTCGGAGGTGTATCTGGGAGTGTCAGTGGTGTACCTGGGAGTGTCAGAGGTCTACCTGGGAGTGTCAGAGGTGTACCTGAGAGTGTCTGAGGTGTACCTGGGAGTGTCTGAGGTGTACCTGGGAGTGTCAGAGGTGCCTGGGAGTGTCGAGGCACTTGGAGTGTCAGAGGTGCACCATGGAGTGTCTGAGGTGTACCTGGGAGTGTCTGAGGTGTACCTGGGAGTTTCAGAGGTGTACCTGGGAGTGTCAGAGGTGTACTTGGGAGTGTCTGAGGTGTACCTGGGAGTGTCAGAGGTACCTGGAATGCCAGGGGTGTACCAGGAGGTCAGTGGAGTACCTGGGAGTGTCGAGTGTACCTGGGAGGCTGGGGAGGTACCTGGAGGTTGGGGTGTACTCATGTGAGGTGTACCTGGGAGTGCTGGGTACCTGGGAGTGTCGGAGGTGTACCTGGGTGTCACAGGTGTATCTGGGAGAGTCAGGGATGTACCAGGAGTGTCAGAGGTGTACCAGGAATGTCAGAGTACTTGGGAGGTCAGAGGTGTACCTGGGAGTGTCGGAGGTGTACCTGGGAGGTCAGAGGAGCACGTGGGAGTGTCAGAGGTACCTGGGAGTGTCGGAGGTGTGCCTGGGAGTGTCGAGGTGTACCTGGGAGTGTGAGAAGTGGCACCTGGGAGTGTCGGAGGTGTTCCTGGGAGTGTCGGAGGTGTACCTGGCAGTGTCACGGTGTACCTGGGAGTGTCAGAGGTGTACCAGGAATGTCAGTGGGAGTACCTGGGAGGTCAAAGGTGTACCTGGGAGGTGGAGAGGTGTACCTGGGAGTGTCAGAGGTGTACATGGGAGTGTCGGAGGTGTATCTGGGAGTGTAAGAAGTGTGCCTGGGAGTGTTTGGAAGTGTACCTGGGAGTGTCGGATGTATCTGGGAGTGTCAGAGGTGCACGGAGTGTCAGTGGTGTACCTGGGAGTGTCAGAGGTCCTGGGAGTGTCATAGGTGTACCTGAGAGTGTCGGAGGTGTACCTGGGAGTGGTGGGGTGTACCGGAGTGTCGGAGGAGCACCGGAGTGTAAGAAGAGGCCTGGGAGGTGTCGGAGGTGTACCCAGAGGTCAAAGGAGTATCTGGGAGGCAGAGGTGTACCTGGGAGTGTCGGAGGTGTACCTGGGAGGTGAAAAGGTACCTGGGAGTGTCGCAGGTAGCTGGTAGAGTCGGAGGTGTACCTGGCAGGTGTCAGCGCTATACCTGGCAGTGTCAGATGTACCAGGAATGTCAGTGGAGTACCAGGGAGGTGTCAGAGGTGTACCAGGGAATGTCAGTGAGCACGGGAGTGTCAGAGGTGTTCGAGTGTCGGAGGTGTTCCTGGGAGTGTTGGAGGTACCTGGGAGTGCGGAAGAGTACCTGGGAGTGTAAGAATTGTACCTTGAGTGTCGGAGGTACCTGGGAGGTTACCTGGGAGTGTCAGAGGTGTACCTGGGAGTGTCGGAGGTGTACCTGGAGTGGTGAGAAGGTACCTGGGAGTGCCGCAGGTGTACCTGGGAGCGTCGGAAGTGTACCTGGCAGGGTCAGCGGTGTACCTGGCAGTGTCAGAGGCAACCAGGGAATGTCAGTGGAGTACCATGTCAGGAGGTGTACCCATGAGTGTCAGAGGTACCTGGGAGGTCAGCTGTGTACCTGGGAGTGTCTGAGGTGTACCTGGGAGTGTCAGAGGTGTGCCTGGGAGTGTCAGAGGTGCACTTGGGAGTGTCAGAGGTGCACCTGGGAGTGTCAGCGGTGTACCTGGGAGTGTCTGAGGTGTACCTGGGAGTGCTCAGAGGTGCCTGGGAGGTCAGAGGTGCACTTGGGAGTGTCAGAGGTGCACCTGGAGTGTCTGAGGTGTACCTGCGAGTGTCTGAGGTGTACCTGGCAGTGTCCGAGGTACCTCGGAGGTGTCTGAGGTACTTGGGAGGCCAGAGGTGTGCCTGGGAGTGTCAGAGGGCACTTGGGGAGGTCAGAGGCACCTTGGAGTGTCTGAGGTGTACCTGGGAGTGTCAGAGGTGTACCTGGGTGTGCAGGTGTATCTGGGAGTGTAGGGGGTACCACGGAGTCAGAGGTGTACCAGAATGTCAGTGAGCATTGGGAGTGTCACAGGTGTACCTGGGAGGTCGGAGGTACCTGGGAGTGTCAGAGGTGTAGTGGGAGTGTCGGAGGTGTACCTGGGAGGTCGGAGGTGTTCCTGGGAGTGTCGGAGGTGTACCTGGGAGGTGAGAAGTGTACCGGGAGTGTTGAGGACCTGGGAGTGTCGGAGGTGTACCTGGCAGTGTCGGCGGTGTACCTGGAGGCTGGAGAGGTGTACCAGGAATGTCAGGAGTACCTGGGAGGTCAAAGTGTACCTGGGAGGCTGAGGTACCTGGGAGCAGAGGTGTACCTGGGAGTGTCGGAGGTGTACCTGGGAGGTGAGAAGGGTACCTGGAGTGTGTCGGAGGTGTATCTGGGAGTGTAAGAAGTGTACCTGGGAGTGTTGAAGGTACCTGGAGTGTCGGAGGTGACCTGGGAGTGTCAGTGGTGTACCTGGGAGTGTCAGAGGTTCACCTGGGAGTGTCAGAGGTGTACCTGGAGAGTGTCTGAAGGAGGCCTGAGGTGTACCTGGGAGGCCAGGAGGTGTGCCTGGGAGGGTCAGAGGTGCACTTGGGAGGTCAGAGGTGCACCTTGGAGTGTCTGGAGGCGTACCTGGGAGTGTCTGGAGGTACCTGGGAGTTTCAGAGGTACCTGGGAGTGTCAGGAGGTGTACCTGGGAGTGTCTGTACCTGGGAGTGTCAGAGGTGTACTTGGGAGTGTCGAGGTGTACCTGGGAGGTGAGAAGTGGCACCTTGGAATGTCAGAGGTGTACCTAGAGTGTGAGAAGTGTACCTGGGAGTGTTCAGGGTATACCTGGGAGTGTCAGAGGTGTACCTGGGAGTGCCAGGGTACCAGGGAGGTCAGTGGAGTACCTGGGAGTGTCAGAGGTGTACCTGGGAGTGTCAGAGGTGTACCTGGGAGTGTCAGAAGTGTATCTGGGAGTAGCGGACGTAACCTGGGAGTGTCAGGAGGTGTACCTGGGAGGTCAGAGGTGTACCTGGGAGGTCAGAGGTGTACCTGGGAGGTCAGAGGTGTACCTGGGAGTGTCAGTACCTGGGCATGTCAGAGGTGTACCTGGGAGGTCAGCGGTGTACCTGGGAGTGTCGGAGGTGTACCTGCCTGGGAGTGTCAGAGGCACCAGGAATGTCAGTGAGTACCTGGGAGTGTCAAGGTGTACCTGGGAGGTTGAGGTACCTGGGAGGTCAGAGGTACTGGAGTGTCGGAGGTGTACCTGGGAGGTAAGAAGGTACCTGGGAGTGTCTGAAGTGTACCTGGGAGTGTCGGAAGTGGTCTGGGAGTGTCAGAGGTGTACCTGGGAGTGCAGCAGGAGTACCTGGGAGTGTCAGAGGTGTACCTGGGAGTGTCGGAGGTGTACCTGGGAGTGTGAAAAGTGTACCTGGGAGTGTCGCAGGTGTAGCTGGTAGAGTCGGAGGTGTACCTGGCAGTGTCTGGCTATACCTGGCAGTGTCAGATGTGTACCAGGGAATGTCAGTGGAGTACCAGGGAGTGTCAGAGGTGTACCAGGGAATGTCAGGTGAGTACCTGGGAGTGTCAGAGGTGTATCTGAGAGTGTCGGAGGTGTTCCTGGGAGGAGGTGCACTTGGGAGTGCGGAGGAGTACCGGGAGGGTGGTGCACCTGGGAGTGTCGGAGGTGTACCTGGGAGTGTCAAAGGAGCACCTGGGAGGTCAGAGGTGTACCTGGAGTGTCGGAGGTACCTGGGAGGGGAGAAGTGTACCTGGGAGTGCTGCAGGTGTACCTTGGAAGGTCGGAAGTGTACCTGGCAGTGTCAGGGTGTACCTGGCAGTGTCAGATGCACCAAATGTCAGTGACCAGGAGTGTCAGAGGTGTACCTCAGGAGTCAGAGGTGTACCTGGGAGGTCAGCGGTGTACCTGGGAGTGTCTGAGGTGCACCTGGGAGTGTCAGAGGTGCCTGGGAGTGTCAGAGGTGCACTTGGGAGTGTCAGAGGCACCTTGGAGTGTCGGTGTACCTGGGAGTGTCTGAGGTACCTGGGAGTGTCAGAGGTGTGCCTGGGAGTGTCAGAGGTGCACTTGGGAGGTCAGAGGTGCACCTTGGAGGTCTGAGGTGTACCTGCGAGTGTCTGAGGTACCTGGCAGTGTCTGAGGTGTACCTGGGAGTGTCTGGAGGTGTACCTGGGAGGTCAGAGGTGCCTGGGAGTGTCAGAGGCACTTGGGAGGCAAGGAGGTGCACCTTGGAGTGTCTGAGGTGTACCTGGAGGTCTGAGGTGTACCTGGGAGTGTGAGAAGTGTACCTGGGAGTGTCGCAGGTGTAGCTGGTAGAGTCGGAGGTGTACCTGGCAGTGTCAGCGGGTATACCTGGCAGTGTCAGATGGTACAGGGAATGTCAGTGGAGTACCAGGGAGGTCAGGAGGTGTACCAGGAATGTCAGTGGTGTACCTGGGAGGTCAGAGGTCTACCTGGGAGGTCAGAGAGGTAACCTGAGAGTGTCGGAGGTGTACCTTGGAGTGGTGGAGGTGTACCTGGAGAGTCGGAGGAGTACCTGGGAGTGTAAGAGTGTACCTGGGAGTGTTGGAGGTGTGTACCTGGAGTGTCAAAGGAGTACCTGGGAGTGTCAGAGGTGTAATGGGAGTGTCAGAGGTGTACTTGGGAGTGTCGGAGGTGTACCTGGGAGGAGAAGGTACCTGGGAGCAACTGGAGCAATGCAACCGAACGAAGCACACTGA